>NC_065443.1:25673751-25976782 GCF_917563875.1 Diabrotica virgifera virgifera
TGTAGATGGGGGAGAAGTCGGTAAATTAGTAGTTGTTTAACATTTTTCGTCAATATTTCTAAATCTATGCTTTGGCGTAAATTATGTTCTATACTTAAATTTTCTACATAACATTTAAAACAAAAAAGGTCCAATACATAATTCTTATAAAATCAACGGTTCCAGAGTTACGGAGGGTGAAAAGTGGAGGTTTTCGATACTTTATATATTTTCTGGGCAATTTATGATATTATTACTGATGAAAGAAATTTTTTTGTAAATAACATTTGCTATTTAAGTGGCCCATGGTATGTTAGTGATAAGCCCTTGAAGAAACGTCAACCTCACCACCCAAAATCATCATCAATTGTCCAAATAATATAAAAAGTATCGAAAACCTCCATTTTTCACCCTCCGTAACTTTGGAACCGTTGATTTTATAACAATTATATATAGAACCTTTTTTGTTTTAAATTTTATGTAGAACATTTTAGTATAGAAAATTGTTTACGCTAAAGCATAGTTTTAGAACTATTGACGAAAAACGTTAAAAAAATACTGATTTTTCGACTTCTCTCCCATCGCCCCCCCAAACCGGACGCTCAAAATGATGTAACTTTTTACTGAACAATATATGGACCATATAAAACAATTTGGTGTTGGAGGAAAACTTTTACTTTGGATGCCTGGGTTAGGCGTTTTTTTTTGGACCAATTACATTATACTACCACTGTAACTTTGGAACCGTTCATTTTAGAAGGATTATGCATAGGACCTTTTTTATTTCAAATTTAATGAAGAAAATTTTTGTATAGAAGTTGGTTCATGCTAAACGGCATAGTTTTAGAAATATTGACGAAAAACCTAAAAACTACGAATTTACCGATTTCTTCCCCCTCTCCCCCCCCCCAAACCCGACGCTCAAAATGGTGTGACTTATTTCTGAACATTATGTGGACCATATAGAACAATTTGGTGTTGGAGGATAACTTTCACTTTGGATGTCTGGGTTATGCCATTATTTGGATCAATTTTATCATACTATTTTGGTTTTCTGAATATTTTGGATATTTTGTTTTGCTGTAAGACAAAAATTTATTATGGCTTTTCAAAATTTACATACACTCGTGATTAGTGAATAGTTCAAGCCCTTTTAACTGCAGCCTTTTCAAAAATAAGCACTTTTAAATCAATGAAACTTCAGATCATATAAACAATACATAAGTAAAGTAACTTGTGGCGAAGCGGTAACGATTAATTTCATTTGGATGCTAATTAGGTGGTAATTTTCGCGATTTTTTTACCAAAAAAGGGACCAACATTATTTTGAGCGTAACTTACTTACTTTTGATATTAAAAAAAATCAAAAATATAGCTTCTTTTAAAAACTTATTTCACATTGGAATATTCGATTTGTAATTTGACGAATAAGAACCACCTTTTCATTAGCTTCAACTAACTCTGCTTCTACTGGGTCTGCAGACTTCATTAATATACAGTCGGAAAAATTAAAGAATACCCATGAACGATCACATCAATAATTTGTTTTGTATTTGCTGTCTTTTTCTATAAATAACAAACGCTTGTTATAGAAAAAGACAGCAGATACAAAATAAGTGATTGATGTGATCGTTCATGGGTATTCTTTCATTTTTCCGACTGTAGGTAAACCATTTTTGTATTACTTTGTACTTACACCATTTTTTTTTTCACTTTCAACATACTCGCAAATAAGTAGAAAATTATTATTGACTTAGTGAAAAAACTTTATAAGTAGAAAAAGAGTGAAAAGTTGTTCAAAATTAGTCATTTTATCCAATTCCGGACTTTTTGGGCGTATCTTTTTTCACATCCGAGAAGGGTGAAGATAAAAAAAATATCACTTTTTTCCTTGACACGTTAGCTAAGCTATGTGTATGCCAAATGTCATGTCAATCCAACCGGTCCTTAAAAACTCGGAGGTTTTACAATATTTTACCTTGAGTGAACGGACTATAAATATGATTTCTAAAGTTCAGTTTTTTGGTTTATTTCAAGCACCTACCTACATTTAAAAAATAAATAAAAAACATAACCCAAAATATCTTAAGGGGCGCCAAAATCCTTTTTGCACACAGGCGCCAGTAACCCTTACGAGGGCCCTGCATTTATATTAAGTATTTACTATCTTCGATTAGCTAACAACATATTGGTATAATTATTTTAGATATTTCGTTGGAAAAGATGTAGTAGTCAAAGCTGTAAGACTTCTCCAAACAAATGACATAGTAGCAGAAAACTATGGACCAATATTTCACAGAAAACCATTAAAAGATCGTCAAAAAATTTTATCTTCACGATATTGGTTTAAGTGTAAGTGCGAAGCCTGTATACATAATTGGCCCACTAAAGATGAAATGGAAAATATACAACAAAGAGTAAGGTAGAGTATGATTTTTATCTAGATCTAGGTCCTCTCATTCTTATTTTTTTCTTTCCTCTTACTTTTCTCATTATTTTCTTTTCTTTTCTTTTCTTTTCTTTTCTTTTCTTTTCTTTTCTTTTCTTTTCTTTTCTTTTCTTTTCTTTTCTTTTCTTTTCTTTTCTTTTCTTTTCTTTTCTTTTCTTTTCTTTTCTTTTCTTTTCTTTTCTTTTCTTTTCTTTTCTTTTCTTTTCTTTTCTTTTCTTTTCTTTTCTTTTCTTTTCTCTTCTTTTCTTTTCTTTTCTTTTCTTTTCTTTTCTTTTCTTTTCTTTTCTTTTCTTTTCTCTTCTTTTCTTTTCTTTTCTTTTCTTTTCTTTTCTTTTCTTTTCTTTTCTTTTCTTTTCTTTTCTTTTCTTTTCTTTTCTTTTCTTTTCTTTTCTTTTCTTTTCTTTTCTTTTCTTTTCTTTTCTTTTCTTTTCTTTTCTTTTCTTTTCTTTTCTTTTCTCTACTTTTCTTTTCTTTTCTTTCATTCTTATTAGTACAATTTACTTTCTCACGAAATCGTAACATATACAATGTAATATTTTTGCAGATGTCCTACAACAAATTGTCCCAATGTGTTCACCTTACCTGTTTCAAATTCATTAACGAGCTGTACAAAATGCAAAGAGAATATTAATTTGGATGAAAATATTCGTCTACTAAATTGGTGTGAAGAAGAATGTCAAAAAGGTTTGGAATTTCTAGACAATAATAAACCCGATAAAGTAGTGGAAGTATTGTGTGGAGCGTTGGATATATTTCATAGGTAAGCTATAAGTACTACTCTATTCACTGAATCCGGGCATAACTCTCTAGCAAATTAAGTAATTCATTTTGTGCTATGGGCCATTCCACGAACATACGCCTGTTTTGGATTACTTCGACAACGAATATTTTACTTTGCAACATAAGAAGTACGAAAGTAAATGGCGCTAATAATTATTCCAATAAACAACAATGTAATTTGCAATTTACTTTCGTTCTTCTTATTTTGCACAGTAAAACATTCGTTGTCGAAGTAATCCAAAACAGGCGTATGTTCCTGGAATAGGGTATACATAGTTTAAATTGTGTTTAAATTTTGACTTCCGCTGAAAGTGACTAGAAGTCTTTATATGACTATGAGTATATTGGCTATAAGCATAATCTGCTACTTGGAAGCACATACTTGGGTTTTATTAGGGTTTGGTTTTAATGGATTTTGTTTTTAGTAAGTTGACATCATGTTTAAAGCCTCTTCCATTGTCAGCTCTATCTGTGTGAGAGTTTTCCCTTTTACAACGATACCAAGGTGGACAGCGTTAACAAATCTATCGGTTTAGGGATGCATTGGCTAGTCGTTGGTGTATATGTTAAACAGGGATGACGCCAGAATGCTTCATTTAGGTAGGTCATTTTTTTAAGTTCTCCATCTGCTCTTCTTTCCATTTAGCACAACGTAGAGGCGTCTTTTACATAACAGTGATCTAATGATCTTTACCAGGTCATAGTCAAGCACAGTATTATAGATCTTAGTCAGCAAGCTTCTGTGGTTTATTATATCGTATGCCAATGTGAAGTCTATCAAGGCTTCCCCCTTATCTCTATCTGCTCAAATAACTCCTCTATTTACTCAGTTAATCTGTTATAATTACTGCTCTGTACCATATCCATTCTAGTTAATGTCTCGCTCCACCGTTTTTGTCTTGAGGCGATCAGCATCTGTTGTAATCTCTTCCCTATCTCTGCCGTAATATCTTAAATTAATCTTTACCATATTATTCCAGTTGCCAGTGCCAGGTTGTTTTGTTTAGCCCAAGATTCCACAAGATCTCCATTTTCGTCCGTTGAAGGATAGTCCCAATGAACATTATGGCTATTAAAATCCATGAGAATGAATCTTACTTTTTGAGAAGCGAAATTTTTTGGAGGGGAGAAAACAAAATCTATCCAGGGTGGTTTATATAGAGATGTGACTGTGCTGTGTCCTATTTTGACGGTCAGAATTTCAATGCCATTGTAGCATGTTTTTTCAGCTGATGTTACAGCAATAAAGAGTTTTTAGACCCTACTACTTTTTGACGTACGTTAAACGTAAAACGTTATACTTGTCATGCGCATTGAGTGGTAAATATATAAGGGATAACGTGTTTACTTAAAATAGTTTTTGAATCCTTTCAGAAATAGTCCTGTCGCCAGGGGGGGTACAACGGCCTCCTATATTCAGATGGACTTACCCAAGTTTTTATTATGTATTTTGGCCCGTAGAACACGAATTTTTTGGGTAACAGTTGATCCGGATGTCGATAAGATTGTTATACACAAAGAAGTTGAGGAATTACATAACAGCGATTTCTCGCAAAACAAAACATGTTTTTGTATTTTTTGGGCCATTCTAACCAAAAAATGTTCCTACAAGTTTTTTCGTAGGATGCATAGTTTTCGAGATAAACGCGATTGAACTTTAAAAAAATCGAAAAATTGCAATTTTTGAACCCGAATAACTTTTGATTAAAAAATAAAATAGCAATTCTGCTTACCGCATTTGAAAGTTCTAGTCAAATTCTATCGGTTTCGAATATATACATTGCTAAAAATTTATGTGTTTATTGCTAAAAAAAGCTATAAACACATAGTGTTTCCCGTGCCTAATACATGCGTTTACATGCATGCTACATAGAAATAGCCTCGCTTGCACTTGTACCTACTCTACCTACTCGTTCGATTTTAAATGAGAAATCATTGAAAACATCACTCCAGCACTAAGTGTTTATACTTTTGTTTAACAATAAAATAATAAATTTTTAGCAATGCAAATAACTAAAACCGATATACTTTGACTTGAACTTTCAAATGCGGTAAGCAGAATTGCTATTTTATTTTTTAATCAAAAGTTATTCGGGTACAAAAATTGCAATTTTTCGATTTTTTGAAAGTTCCACCGCGTTTATCTCGAAAACTATGCATCCTACGAAAAAACTTGTAGGAACATTTTTTGGTTAGAATGGCCCAAAAAATACAAAAACATGTTTTGTTTTGCGAGAAATCGGTGTTATGTAATTCCTCAACTTCTTTGTTTATAACAATCTTATCGACATCCGGATCAACTGTTACCCAAAAAATTCGTGTTCTACGGGTCAAAATACATAAAAAAACTTGGGTAAGTCCATCTGAATACAGGAGGCCGTTGTACCCCCCCTGGCGACAGGACTAAAAATACGCACACAGATTAATGTTAATTGACATTTGGCAAACTTATCCTATAAAATGGTAGTTGTGTGCTATAACTTATCTTATTGAATTATTTGCCATAATGGAACAAAATGTATTAAGACGTTCACCAAAGACAATTTACTACTTTAGGAACACAAAACATCCATCCTAAGTTTAACAAGACAATTCAGTCAAGTGTCAGATTTCTCAAGAAATGGTGTAATTTAGAATTATTCTACCAGGGTTGCCAAGCAGATTATATTCAATTATATAATATGTTTATTACCTGTTCGTTTTTAAGAAAAACAAATTTTAATTACAATTTTATACATCGTTACTATATTTTTTATTCTATTTTTTCGTTTTTTATGATTTAGATATATTATGGCATTTGGCAATCTTACAAGTACGTAATCCCTTAATAACGTGAACCTTATTTCTACCTAAATGAGGGGATACCTTATCCGCTAATAAAGTAATACGTTATTTTTCAGTTAATGCGCATGAACAGAATAACGTATAACGTTTAACGTTGCTGAAATAAGGGGCTTAAAAACTCTTTAATTACCTATCTCTCCTCACCAGGAAGAAGCTTTCATGTTTCGCAATTGGATGTTCAATGATAAGCTGCATTCCCTCAACGCTAGGTATATGTGCTGATATGTCACGGTGAGTCTCGTGTATGCACAATATATCACATTTGTGAATTTTACACAGTTCAGACAAAATTTACCGTTTATCATAGGTGATACCCTCGATGTTAATGATCATCATTGTCAATGTAAGCTCTGAGAAGAGTCCTTGATTCTCGTTTTTTTTGTTCGGATCAAATGGTGGAAGGATTAAGGTTCTTATCATACGTTCCGTTTACTTTCCATATCCGTGCCATGGCGTTTACATAAAATATTATTAAATACAAATCATATAGTATATGCCCACTTTCCGTTCCGTTTAGGTACCTACCATTCCCGAAGCCTCGCGTTCAATATCGACCACGTTGTTTCGGGACGTCTCGGGTACGCTATGTATATCTCGGGTTTAGTCGAAGTTGTTGAGATATGTAATATTAACGACAAAAAATTTATAGAATTTGTATTTATAAATCTTTAATAATGCCTTACATAATATTGAAAATAAAAAATACAGTGATAATACATTTAAAGACAACATTAATTTGGCCGACTGTAAGGAACTAAAATATTTTCTTCATCCAATATCTTCTTTCTCTTTAGATTGTCAGTCCATCTTTTGCTTGGTCGGCCGATACTTCTACGGATTAGTGATTTCTTTCTTGTTATTTTGACCACACGTGTCTCCCCATCCTGGTGTGTGGTTGTTCTATTATGGTTCTATTTTTTTTTTCTATTTAGTGTCCATTCGTTTATACATTGTACGTTACATTTTCTTCTAATCTCTTTACTCCTCTTTCGATCTCTCAGTATATTTGCTGCAATTCTTCTCAGAACTTGTGACGTTCCGCCCCTTATAGAATCGATTATTGATGGGAAGATATTATTTAACTATCCAAAATATTATTTAATTATTTTCAGAATTATTTTCTTTCAATGTTTATTCAAATAGAACTTAAACCCATCTCAGAATTTTTAAATGCTTGATGACGTCACATTTAAAACGTGGCAACATTGGTTTCCCCACTTTGACAGCCAATGCTTAGTAGAGGGGTACGAAGGATTCAGCTGTGAACGTGAGCCTTGGATTGCGATTGTTTCTCGAGTGTTCGGTCTGAATCGTAGTGTGCGGGGTCATTAGACTCAATTATTCACCTCTAATTCTCAGTTCCAAATTGATTAAATATTACAATAAAAGTATAGTGAAGTTATCCAGCAGCAGTGGATTTGAAGAATTTTAGAGCATACTATATCCAATGAGTTCTACCCCGGTAAATACACATTTTATTAAGTATTTTATTCAGCCATTTTGGAAGTCCTTGACATTTGCTAACTAAGTTTCACATAGTCTATTTTCATGGTTTTTATGTTTTATTTTCATGGATCAAACTCATCTAGAGATAATTCAATATTCGTTGTTAATTTGTGCTTCCAGTTGGAAAATAGAGCTAATTTAAACTCCATTTTTTATATTCCTTTCAAGTCTACAGAACTCCTATCTTTTGAACGATGATCAAATAAGTATCCATCGCTTAGTCTTACTATATTTCATCCTTGTATAATATATCTATATACCGGTGTATATATTATAATAAAATATTCTTTCACAGTAATTATATTTTGTATTTCAATTGGAAATTACTTGTGTTATTTGACCAAGGTCATCTGATAGCAACCTGATAAAAGGTCAAGCTGTCTAGTCATTCAAGTTTTTGGACTTAATGACCTATTTCTTCTTATTCCCATAGGAATAAAAACACCTCCTCGTATCTCTTGCTTCTTTTTTTTGACATTGGTAGATTGGTAGTAACACCACACTGTGTTTTTTTTAGCACCTACCATGAAATCTTAAAGCCACCCTACAACAACACCAAGGCCAGACCACACAGAGAGAAACAATCAATAGGCGACCAGCCTGGATTATTTCCACATTTTCTTTTTTTTTGAGTACCTCCAGCTGCTTTCCAACAGTTTTGAGTACCTTCAGCTGCTTTCTACCAGTCTTCCTCTCCTGTACCTCCAGCAGGACAGCTGCTAGCGAGAGTTAGCACCCTTGGGTGCTCATTACATCAACTTCAAGATTAGGAAAGAGTGGTTTGTTTGGGAACATTTACTGTGCTCTTATTAAAGACAGACTGGTTTTGTGATATTTAGTACATTTTTTTTTATAGTTCAATTGCACACACATTTTTCCTGCTTTATATTTTTTATAGGTTTTTTTTTCTTTACAACATAATATTTAATTGATAGCGTTCCCCAACACTCTGCAATCTATAAAGGTATAAATTTCTGAGCTCAGATATTTTCCCTGATAATAGTAGTCGGTACTCTTATCTTGATTATTTTTAGGCTGTGTTCCACTTTTGTATAATTATTTAAACTCATTCCATTATTTTAGTATATGTTTAATTAAATTTTTAAAAATTAACTTCACATATTAGTCAAAATTGTAATTATTAACTTTATTTAACTTGAACTTATTAACTTTACTTAACTTTAACTTATTAACTTTATTTAACTTTAACTTTAATTTATTAAATTCATATGAACTTCTGGATTCTAATCCCTCAGATTAGTTTTTGGTTTCACTTGTTATTATTACTATTATAAACCACGAGTTAGGAAAAGGATCTGTGTATCCACTCGTAGGTTTATTTATTCAATAAGGCTTGTGCCTGTCCCACTCACAGTGAGGTATTTATATGTTATATATAGTATCAGGTAGTATTTAATTAAGGTGTACGTATTATAAACGTACAATTATTATTTGGTGAGGGTTCTACTAACCTAGTTGTAAGTTGTACTTCCTGTATTAGAGGTACCCGTAGTCAGTTTTTCTAACCTTATAAAGAGTATTCTTAGATCATAGTTGTATGATGATTTTGTAATTGACTTTCACTAGTATCACTTTTTCCTGTCATGTTAGAGTTACACACTAGTTACTTGTCCTAACTCAGAGGTTGTTAAAAAGATCTAGTAGTTACATTCAATAAATATACATTTATTGTGATTTTTTTTTTCTTATTACTCCTTTATTTTTAGTAGTATATTTTATAATTTAATAATCTTTAATAACTTTTCACATACTTGTACTACAAATTTAACATACTCTATAGCAGCGTAGAATACCTGGAAGAGCGTTAACCTAGTTATCCTTCTTCTGGCGCCCAAAAATTCATTCTATTTTCAGTATATTATTATATTTACTCTATCTATTTTCTGAACATTATCTTCATATCTTCTTTTCGAGCCATCATTGTCACTTCCTTTAATCTATTGTCTGGCCAAAAATAGCCGTGCAAATTGGCCGAATCCTTCCTTGAGTGTCAAGTGGCCCTTCTCATACATATTTAGCTAGCCATTCAAGTTATATCTATCTATTAATGATTTCTCATCTCTAGTCCTGTATCAATTCGATATTCTTTGTCTTGGCATCCTTCCATACAAATACTACTACAAAGTTGTATTTTAGTTACTCCAGCTTCTTCAACGGAGAAGCCACACATTTTTGTCCTTTGGCTACATTAAGTAGATCTTCTTCTTTTTACTACTTCTGTTGGAGTTTACCACTCCCTTTTCATTCACTCCAACAGAAAATCATCAGCTAGTTGTTACATCGGCTTTCCAACGTGGTGGCTTTATTTTTGGTCTGAGACAGTATTCATTTAGGTCAATTCTTCTCTTTTATCTGAAATCTCTTTGTTATTTCCGTTTGGTATCCTATACACATATTGTTACTTATTTATTTTATTTTTAATTTCTGATACATATCAGGTATTCTTAAACGCTGTTTTGATTTTTGTTTATATTTTGGGACCTCATTATAGTATATGTTTGTGCAGCTTACATTCTGGGTTAGATTTTGAATTTTTATTGGGAACTTATATTTAATATTGCTATTAATAATATAATTCATATAACAATTTTATTTCTTCAGTCAATAGTGGTATAGTTGGAGGTACAACTAAGTGTTGATTATTATTATTATTATTATAGATATATATTTTTTCTAGAGTGGTGGTAAGTTACATATAAATAAAAAAATTTACTTCCAGTATTTAGGTAGTAGGTTTACTTGAGTATACAATATTTATTGGATTATTTATCCATTTATTTGATCTTATATATTTATTTGATCTTATTTATTAGATTATATACTGCATTATATATATATTTTTTTTTTGCTGGCTATTTTGATTTTGTTGGTGTGTTGCTGATATTTTCTCGGTTTATATTATATATATTTTGCGTGCAAACTTTCATATTTTCATATTTTTCATATTTCTGTTCTTTGGACTATTTGTCAATAACTTTGCTCTCATCATGTGTGCTTTTAAAGCTGAACATCTTCTGGTGGATGAATTGGATTATGAATTAAAGATTCGGGACATAATGCCAGAGGAGTCGACAACTGTCGATAAAAAACGCAATCTTTTGAGAGGTGCTTTGAAACAAGAAGCTGGCAATAGAAGTTTTCTCCAAATTTCAGCTGTATCCCTTCCTTTTGAGGAACAACAAAAAGGAATCACTGAAACATTGGACAGCTTGTCTAAAAAAATCGAAAAGTTTAGGGGAACTGTAAAGGATACAGAGTATGCGCGATTAACATCTCGTCTAGGCCATATTTCTGCCCGTGTACACTTGCTACACTGTCCTTCTGAAGAACAGGAACCGTTCAAGAGGTCTGTTTCTCTTAAAATATTAACACTAGAGGGTGAACTTGATTCTAGAGTTAACCCCATTGCTACCTCTACTCCTAATGCTTCAGTCAATGTACCTAGCTTTACGTACTCCAAACCTGTTCAAGTACACAAATGGGGTATTTCATTTTCAGGTGAAAAACAGCACACTGATGTGATGTCATTTTTAGAAAGGGTTGAATGTCTTCGAATATCTAGAGGTGTTTCTGAAGAGGATTTGTTTGCTGCTTCTGCTGAGTTGTTCACCGGGACCGCTTTTACATGGTTTATGAATAACAGGGGTAATTTTTCTTGTTGGTCTGATCTGATTAAAAAGTTGAAGTCGGATTTTCTTCCGTATTCATTCCAGGATGATTTATTAGATCAAATTAAGAATCATAAGCAGAAACCTGGGGAATCTGTTACTATGTTTATTAATACTATATTAGGTATGTGTAGTCGTTTAGACACTCCTTTGTCAGATTTAGCTAAAATTAAAATCATCCTTAAATGTCTATTGCCCTTTTATCATCAACAATTAGCTCTTATGGACATTCAGAACATTGATGACCTTACTATAAAATGCAAACGTTTGGAGGAAACGTTATCCTGGTCTTCTCAACCTCCATCCACATCTCGATCCTCTTCTAACTCTTCTTCTCAGCCAACTTCCTTTAGGCAACGTTCTTGGCTAAATAAGGGTCATGAACATAATGTTTCGGTTGTTAGTTCTCTTGTCTGCTGGAATTGTGATCAGCCTGGTCACCCATTTTACAATTGTGGGATTCCTCAAAATCGTATTTTCTGCCATGGTTGTGGCCGAGAGAACACCCTTAAAAGAAACTGTTCTAAGTGTTCGGGAAACGACACGTCGGAGGTCCGTCCCCTGAACGTTTCTCCGTCCAACATCCAATCAGGGAATCAAACCCCATCGTCAAACGAAACTGCTGGACCAAGCACATCCAGCAACCCAAACCCATCTTCACGAAAAGGGAAAGGGGTGTCGTTCAAGAAAGCAGCACACACCACAAAACAAAATTAAACCAGAAATTTATTTCTATAGATAATACGTTAGATTCGCTTGATTCAAATGATCACAGATGGTCATTTACAAACGCTTCTTTGATTGGTAGTGTTCAACGTAACAATAATAATTGTGATAGTAATGTGGTTCCATTATCTATATTAGATTCTAGTTTTGTTAATGATGATGATACGTCTGGGTTAGTTCCATATAACGGTTGTAGACAACCAAATACTTTAGATCTAGATATTAATTCGTTATTAGTTAGGAAACAAAATGATAATAGGCCATATCTTCCTATTCAAATTTTAGGACAATCGTGTTTAGCTTTGTTAGATAGTGGCTCTAATATTTCATTGATAGGGGCACATTCGTTAAATTTATTGAAAAATTCTAGTATTCCCATTATGCCCATTTCATCTTTGCAAGTATCTACTGCAGATGGTACAGTTCAGTCCATTACGGGCAAACTCCAAATTAAAATCACAGTGGCAGATTTATGTAGGGAAATTACATTTTATGTTATTCCTTCCGTGCAGAATTCTATAATTTTAGGTATGGACTTTTTCAATGCTTTCAATAGTACCTTAAGTTGTTCTGATTTTTCTTTTTCCATATCTGAATTTAATTTATCTACCCTTAGTGCTATTCACGATTTTGCTAGTTTATCAAGCTCTGAACAAAGGCAATTAGAGAGTATGATCTCTAAATTTACTACTCTTTCTTCAAAAGACAAACTAGGTCGTACGTCGTTAATCTCTCACACTATCGAAGTGGGAAATCCCACTCCTTTCAGATTATATCAGTACCCCATACCTCAAGCCTGGCAGGCAGATTTAGAAAAGGAAGTAGATTCGATGCTTGCTTTAAATATCATAGAACCTTCAACATCGTCCTACTGTTCTCCGCTCTGGTTAACGAAGAAGAAGGATGGATCCTTCAGGATCTGCTTTGACGGTCGAAAACTAAACAGTATCACAACTAACAGGGATGCTTATCCTATCCCCAGAATAGATGTGATTTTGAGCAAACTTCAGAATGCCAAATACATCTCTTCTATTGATTTGTCTAAGGCCTTCCTACAGATCCCACTGAGTGAAGAGAGCAAGAAGTATACTGCTTTTGCTGTCAGTGGTAAAGGATTATTCCAGTTTGTCACCATGCCTTTCGGTCTTGTTTCTGCTCCTCAGACAATGTGTCGTCTGATGGATTTAGTCATTGGTCCACCGTTAGAGCCCTATGTTTTCTATTATTTAGACGATATTTTGGTTGTCACTCCTGATTTTTCCCTTCATATGGAAATTTTAGATAAGTTATTTTTACGTCTTAAGGAAGCTAATCTAACGGTCAATCTGGATAAATGTCAGTTTTGTCGCCCTAGTCTTAAGTTCTTGGGTTATGTTGTGGATAACCAGGGGCTGAGGACTGATCCTGAGAAAATAGTTGCTATCAAAAATTTTCCTATACCAAAGACCACCACCCAAGTCCGTAGGATATTGGGAATGTGTGGCTATTATCGGCGATTTGTACCGTCCTACTCTACTTTGTTGTCACCTCTTACTGATCTTTTGAAGAACAGGAAAAAGGGACAGACCATTACTTGGACTCCTGAGGCTGACGAAGCTTTTAGGCGCGTTAAAGATGCTTTAACGAGCGCTCCGGTTATGATGTCACCTAATTTTGATGAGCATTTTTATCTAATGACAGATTGCTCTAATACAGCTTCTGGAGGCGTATTATTTCAGTTGAAAGATGGCTCCGAACACCCCATAGCGTACACTAGTAAGAAGTTGAACAAGGCCCAGAAAAACTATTCAACTACGGAGAAAGAACTCTTAGCTATCATCCATGGGTTAGAAGCTTTTCGTTATTATCTGGAAGGTCGTAATTTCACTATAATTACTGATCATAGTTCCTTAGTATGGCTTCATAGTATGAAAAACCCTTCACAGAGGCTTTCTCGATGGATATGCAAACTGGCTGCCTATTCATATAAGATTGTCCATAGAAAGGCAAACGGGGTAGTGGTCGCAGATGCTCTTTCACGTGTCCATGATATTAATGTCCTAGATCTGTCCTCTTTAAGTCCTGATATGTGGTATCAGAATATGATTGATAGGGTCACTCAAGACCCACAAAAATATCCTGATTTTAAGGTAGAGAATAATATTCTGTACAAACACATCTTAAGTCCGATAGAGTCCTTATCCAATATGTCGGAGTGGAAAATAGTTGTACCTACGCCAAATAGGGAAAATATTCTGCATATATTTCATGATGAAGTTACGGCGGGTCATTTTGGTTTTTATAAGACTTATCACCGTATTGCCGAATTATATTATTGGCCTGGTATGCGGAAGTCTATAAAAAGGTACATTTCTAAATGCATGGTTTGTGCTACTTGTAAACCAAGTAACCTACCACAGGCTGGACTTATGGGTTCCTTCAGGAACATAAATTTTCCTTGGCAGATGATCTCAATGGATCTCATTGGACCTTATCCTCGGAGTTACAAGGGTAATACCTATTGCCTGGTAGTTGTGGATTATTTCACTAAATTTCCTTTAGTTTGTCCCCTTCGCCAGGCCACAACTCCAGCAATTTTAAAATATTTGGAGGAACAAGTCTTTTTGGTGTATGGTGTTCCTCAAATTGTGTCATGTGACAACGGTCCTCAGTTTGTATCGAAGGCCTTTAAAGATCTTCTAGCTAAATATAAGGTTCAAAAGACCTTTTATAATGCTGCCTACCATCCACAAGCAAATCATACTGAGAGAGTAAATCGCAGTATTGTCACAGCTCTAAGGTCCTATACTTACCCTGATCACAGAGCTTGGGATCAATATATTCATTCCATAGCTCAAGCCATAAGGACTTCTGTCCATGAAGTTACCCAGTGCTCTCCAGCATATTTGAATTTTGGTAGGAATGTGGCTTTATCAGGTGATTATTTTGGTGTAATTTCAGACAATTCCGAAAATCTTCCTCAAATATCTGAGAAACTTCATCGCTTAGATGATCTCCAGACGTTACCTCATATTTTCGCAGACATTAGGAAGAAGTTAAAAACTTCTTACCTAAGGAACCAGCAGCACTATAATTTGAGGAAACGAGATCTGCGATTCTTTGTTGGTGATCGAGTCTTAAAGCGCAATTTTGTCAAATCCAATAAGGGTGATGCCATTTCTGCAAAGTTTTGCCAGAAATATGTCCCATGTACTGTCTCAAGGGTAATATCTCCTTTGATTTATGAATTAAAGGACAATTCGACTAATAAGCGAATTGGTCAATTTCATGTAAAGGATTTACTGCCTGACAACACCATGGACGATGTGGATTCTTCAACTTCATCGGAAGAAGATTAGCTTAACAGGGTTGTTTAAGCTAATATCTTCCTGTGTTTGCCTTTAATTAGTTTTATTATGGTATAGTATTTTAGTTTAAATTGTTAATCACCAGATAATGCCTGACCATAGCAATTTTTATCCTTCGGCATGGCTTGATGATTTCTCACGTATTAGTTATTAGGTACCGAATTCTTGTGTAATACCGCTTGTATGAGTTTATTATTATTTTTTTGTATTATAGATTGCATTTGAGTCATTATCGACAAATATTCTCAAATACTAATCCAGCCAGTAGTATTACCAAGTTAATAACCTCCACTTGTACTCTTAGTTTTGTACTCAACCTCTCAGAATAAAAGGGCTGTTGATTATTATATATTAAGATATTTGGATGTGTGGGCTCATACAAGTATTCTTGCTTAATATAGATGGAGCTATGTTACACTACCATATCTTAGATTATGTGTTATATCTTGGATATTTGATTACATACCTATTATTTTTTTCTTATTGTTTTTATATCATGTCATTGGATTTGCCATATTGGAAAGAAGTTGTGGTTGTTAATTTGTTATTGGGTTACTTTATTGATATTTGTCACAGGTACCTTAAATACTTTATATTAATTCGGATTCTTACTTCCTCCACAGGATGATTCTGGAATGAATTTGGAATTTTGATTTATAAATGAATTCTTGAGTCCTTCATATTTCTTCTTATGAACTAGTCTGTTAATGCTCAAAGTTGGTGAATACGTGGGTTCGAAGTTCAGCAACTGATCACTGCTATCCGATTTCGTAATCCATGTCTTTCTTGTCAGAGTAGGCAGATGTTTATCCATGATAATATTTCTGGTTGGGAAATGGTGTACAACACTTCCTAACCATTCTTGTGCAATTGTTCCAAATATTCCAGGCACATTTTCACACGATAATAGGGAAGTCTAGTTTGCTTATTTTATGTCTCTTAGTTCATAGTATATAGATGCTTGACTTTCCATAGACGTAGAGTCGTAATGTTAGTGATTAACCCACTGGGACAAATTATTGATTTTCTTTTTAGTAGATTCCCTCTTCTTTCCTTAGGCATTAATTGTTGCTTAGATTCAGGAATATCTCCTGGATAATCCTATGTATGTTCACATGAATATACAGTCTTATGAAAGATTGGGAGCTCGTTCCCGTCATATTTTGTATTTACCATGGAGTCATAGAACTTATAAGTTCATCCTTTATTTTTACTATTTAGTTTCGATAGGCTCATATTACCGGATGAGGGTAGATCTAGAGCTAATTTAGTTAGTTATTTAGTATTAGTGAGAATTGGTCCATAAATCTTCCTGATCGTTCTTCTTTGGATATGCTCCTATAAATCTGGTGTCCATTGCTAGTCCGATTTTGGATTAAGTGTCCGATTCTTCACTTATTTTGTTTATTTGGTTGTATAGGTTCGTATTACCGGATGTGGGTGTACGTAGACCTAATTTATTTATATGATTTAGTATGGATGTGAATTGGTCCATAAATCTTCCTGGTCGTTCTTCATTGGATATGCTTTTGTGAATCTGTTGTCCATTGATAGTCTGACTTTGGATTGAGTGTCTGATTCCACATTTATTTTGGTTAATGTGTTTGCATTCCTTTGGTATGTTCACTATTTATATTAGTTGGTATTGGTGAAAATTATTCTATAAATATTCCTAGTTGTTCTTCTCTGGATATGCTATTACGAATCTGGTGTCCATTGCTAGTCCAATTTAGGATTGAGTGTTTGATTCTTCACTTATTATAGTTATTGATTTCATTGGTGACTTTAGTATATGTACTTGCGTTATGGTATGAATTGGCTCTCACCTTTGCCTGGTTGTTCGTCCTTGGATATACTCCTTATAAATCTGATGTCCATGGATAGTTCAACTTTGGATTTACTGCCAATTCGACACTTATTTGGCATTATAAATTATGTCTCATCTTTAGCACTTTTACTAGGACTTCGGGTCATATTTTGCAATTTCCGTTATTTGCTGCAGTGACCATCCTACTTTCCCTTGATTATTAGTGGTGATTATTTGTAATCTTGCGAATCAACGGGGAATGATACACTAAGCACTACTACTCTAGTTTAATATTTTGAAAAAAAAAAAAAAAAATTTTTTTTAAATAAAATTTTTTTTTCTGGTGGTTGAAAGGGAATGTGACGTTCCGCCCCTTATAGAATCGATTATTGATGGGAAGATATTATTTAACTATCCAAAATATTATTTAATTATTTTCAGAATTATTTTCTTTCAATGTTTATTCAAATAGAACTTAAACCCATCTCAGAATTTTTAAATGCTTGATGACGTCACATTTAAAACGTGGCAACATTGGTTTCCCCACTTTGACAGCCAATGCTTAGTAGAGGGGTACGAAGGATTCAGCTGTGAACGTGAGCCTTGGATTGCGATTGTTTCTCGAGTGTTCGGTCTGAATCGTAGTGTGCGGGGTCATTAGACTCAATTATTCACCTCTAATTCTCAGTTCCAAATTGATTAAATATTACAATAAAAGTATAGTGAAGTTATCCAGCAGCAGTGGATTTGAAGAATTTTAGAGCATACTATATCCAATGAGTTCTACCCCGGTAAATACACATTTTATTAAGTATTTTATTCAGCCATTTTGGAAGTCCTTGACATTTGCTAACTAAGTTTCACATAGTCTATTTTCATGGTTTTTATGTTTTATTTTCATGGATCAAACTCATCTAGAGATAATTCAATATTCGTTGTTAATTTGTGCTTCCAGTTGGAAAATAGAGCTAATTTAAACTCCATTTTTTATATTCCTTTCAAGTCTACAGAACTCCTATCTTTTGAACGATGATCAAATAAGTATCCATCGCTTAGTCTTACTATATTTCATCCTTGTATAATATATCTATATACCGGTGTATATATTATAATAAAATATTCTTTCACAGTAATTATATTTTGTATTTCAATTGGAAATTACTTGTGTTATTTGACCAAGGTCATCTGATAGCAACCTGATAAAAGGTCAAGCTGTCTAGTCATTCAAGTTTTTGGACTTAATGACCTATTTCTTCTTATTCCCATAGGAATAAAAACACCTCCTCGTATCTCTTGCTTCTTTTTTTTGACATTGGTAGATTGGTAGTAACACCACACTGTGTTTTTTTTAGCACCTACCATGAAATCTTAAAGCCACCCTACAACAACACCAAGGCCAGACCACACAGAGAGAAACAATCAATAGGCGACCAGCCTGGATTATTTCCACATTTTCTTTTTTTTTGAGTACCTCCAGCTGCTTTCCAACAGTTTTGAGTACCTTCAGCTGCTTTCTACCAGTCTTCCTCTCCTGTACCTCCAGCAGGACAGCTGCTAGCGAGAGTTAGCACCCTTGGGTGCTCATTACATCAACTTCAAGATTAGGAAAGAGTGGTTTGTTTGGGAACATTTACTGTGCTCTTATTAAAGACAGACTGGTTTTGTGATATTTAGTACATTTTTTTTTATAGTTCAATTGCACACACATTTTTCCTGCTTTATATTTTTTATAGGTTTTTTTTTCTTTACAACATAATATTTAATTGATAGCGTTCCCCAACACTCTGCAATCTATAAAGGTATAAATTTCTGAGCTCAGATATTTTCCCTGATAATAGTAGTCGGTACTCTTATCTTGATTATTTTTAGGCTGTGTTCCACTTTTGTATAATTATTTAAACTCATTCCATTATTTTAGTATATGTTTAATTAAATTTTTAAAAATTAACTTCACATATTAGTCAAAATTGTAATTATTAACTTTATTTAACTTGAACTTATTAACTTTACTTAACTTTAACTTATTAACTTTATTTAACTTTAACTTTAATTTATTAAATTCATATGAACTTCTGGATTCTAATCCCTCAGATTAGTTTTTGGTTTCACTTGTTATTATTACTATTATAAACCACGAGTTAGGAAAAGGATCTGTGTATCCACTCGTAGGTTTATTTATTCAATAAGGCTTGTGCCTGTCCCACTCACAGTGAGGTATTTATATGTTATATATAGTATCAGGTAGTATTTAATTAAGGTGTACGTATTATAAACGTACAATTATTATTTGGTGAGGGTTCTACTAACCTAGTTGTAAGTTGTACTTCCTGTATTAGAGGTACCCGTAGTCAGTTTTTCTAACCTTATAAAGAGTATTCTTAGATCATAGTTGTATGATGATTTTGTAATTGACTTTCACTAGTATCACTTTTTCCTGTCATGTTAGAGTTACACACTAGTTACTTGTCCTAACTCAGAGGTTGTTAAAAAGATCTAGTAGTTACATTCAATAAATATACATTTATTGTGATTTTTTTTTTCTTATTACTCCTTTATTTTTAGTAGTATATTTTATAATTTAATAATCTTTAATAACTTTTCACATACTTGTACTACAAATTTAACATACTCTATAGCAGCGTAGAATACCTGGAAGAGCGTTAACCTAGTTATCCTTCTTCTGGCGCCCAAAAATTCATTCTATTTTCAGTATATTATTATATTTACTCTATCTATTTTCTGAACATTATCTTCATATCTTCTTTTCGAGCCATCATTGTCACTTCCTTTAATCTATTGTCTGGCCAAAAATAGCCGTGCAAATTGGCCGAATCCTTCCTTGAGTGTCAAGTGGCCCTTCTCATACATATTTAGCTAGCCATTCAAGTTATATCTATCTATTAATGATTTCTCATCTCTAGTCCTGTATCAATTCGATATTCTTTGTCTTGGCATCCTTCCATACAAATACTACTACAAAGTTGTATTTTAGTTACTCCAGCTTCTTCAACGGAGAAGCCACACATTTTTGTCCTTTGGCTACATTAAGTAGATCTTCTTCTTTTTACTACTTCTGTTGGAGTTTACCACTCCCTTTTCATTCACTCCAACAGAAAATCATCAGCTAGTTGTTACAAACTCTCATCCCTAGTAGTATCGTTTCTAGTAGTGTTTGTGTTGTGGCTGTATAGGTCTTGTTTCTAATGCATAGGTCATTATTGGTCTTACAATGACTATAAATTCTTGACTTCATCTCAGTGTTAATATGTCGGTTTCACCATAGAATGTTATTAAGGCATCCCGCTAGTCCATTTGCTGTTTGGACTTGATTTTTCAATTCTTTGTCCAGGTTTCCGTAGCTGGACAATGTACTGATGCCATCAATGACTATTTTATGTCTGCTTGGTTCTTTACTGATTACTATTGTTTTAGTTTTCATCATTGTTTCCATCCAATATAATATTAAAGTTTCTTCAGTCCACATTTTATCAAACCGGAAAAAATACGCGTATTCCTATCCAAAACTTAGGATAAAATGTTACCAAACTGGAACATACAATATTAAGCGGCAGCGTAAAGTAAACGCGACGTCTATAGTGAGAGTCGACATTTAGCAGCTCAAAGGACGTTTCCAGGGAGCGACAGTACATTTTTATTTTGTTTTTATAATATCACTTACATGGAGGCTTCTTCCGTGCTCCCGTTCCTTTTTATTTTATTATATTTGGATATGTCTATAACGCCTATTATGAATCGAATCAACATACCCCGTTATCTCCTAGTTTTCACACTCATTCTCTGTTTTTTACATCAAACGTGAAGTTGTGAGTAAATACACCCATTACACGCAACTAAATGATCATATTACTACGGAATTAAATAAATAAAGGTGCGGTAGTCATATCTTCAATTTGGCATACATACCAGTAAGTGACTGATTTTATCCCTTATAAGTACCAAAATTATTAAGCGACTGCGGCTAAAATTCAGTTATACAGGGTGTTTCATTGGGAAAGTAACATACGTTAACTGTAGAAAGAGGACACTTAGGCGGTCTCAAAAATATCATACTTAATGGGTCTTACTCCATTAATAACAAAGATACCGGGTGTTTTATCTATTTTGCCATTTTCTTAATTGTTTCATAACTTTTTAACCACACTATAAATTGATTTTATATTTGGCACGCAAATATCATTTAAGGTGTACAATAAACTAATTTATTTACAATTGTAAAAAATCCAGGTCCGGATTAAAAAATATTGGAAAAATGTTCCGACCCAAAAACAACACCCTGTACATTAAATTTTTTTAAAATAGATTTTTCAGTTGAAAAGAGGATGAAAAACTAAACTTAGTGGTATACTTTGAATTTTCGGCAAAATGATTTTTCTGGTCAAATTTGGAATTTGAATTCTGAAATTATGTGAATTGCGAGAGCTCTAAGTAGAAAAAAAATGGAATACAGCTTACAACTTGTCAACCGCACTGCATATTGATTTTATATTTAACACGCGAATATTCTTTTAGGTGTCCAATCAATTAACTTATTTACAATTATAAGTAATCCAGGTCCGGATTAAAAAATATTGATAAATGTTCCGACCCAAAAAATACCCTGTATATTAATTTTTTTTTTAAATGGATTTTGCATTTGAAAAGAATATAAAAAAGAATATGAAAAACTAAATTTAGTGGTATACTTTGATTTTTCGGCAAAATGATTTTTCTGGTAAAATTTTGAATTTGAATTCTGAAATTATGTGCATTGCGAAGCTCCAAGTAAAATAAATTAAATTATGACAATTTTAATTAATACTATTATTTAATCTAAATTGGTAAAATATTAACATTTGCACACATAACAATAATTTTTTATGGTGGTAATTTTGAATAAGTGCTTTAGTTTTGAATAGTTATTATACTGCAAATTTTCGCTGTTTGTTATAATTTTTAGATACTTTGTTGATTAAATTGATGTATTCTTTATTGACCCTTTATTATTTATTCATTATTTAAAGATGAATATTCGACATAAACTATTTGTCACACATAATTAAAAAACACTGATATGTTAACATTTTAACAATTTAGATTCAATAATGGTATTAATTAAAATTAAGTCGCATTTGAATTTTTTCTGCTTAGAGCTCTCGCAATTGACAAAATTTCAGAATTCAAATTCAAAATTTTACCAGAAAAATCATTTTGCCGAAAATTCAAAGTATACCACTAAATTTAGTTTCTCATCCTCTTTTCAAATGCAGAATCCATTTAAAAAAATTTAATATACAGGGTATTTTTTTGGGTCGGAACATTTATACAATATTTTTTAATACGGACCTGGATTTTTTATAATTGTAAGTAAATTAATTGATTGGGCACCTAAAAGAATATTCGCGTGTTAAATATAAAATCAATTTACAGTGCGGTTGACAAGTTGTAAGCTGTATTTCAATTTTTTTCTACTTAGAGCTCTCGCAATTCACATAATTTCAGAATTCAAGTTCAAAATTTGACCAGAAAAATCATTTTGCCGAAAACTCAAAGTATACCACTAAATTTGGTTTTTCATCCTCTTTTCAACTGAAAAATCGATTTTAAAAAAATTTAATGTACAGGGTGTTGTTTTTGGGTCGGAATATTTTTCAAATATTTTTTAATGATATTTGCAAATGATATTTGCGTGCCAAATATAAAATAAATATACAGTGTGGTTAGAAAATTATGAACCAATTAAGAAAATGGCAAAATAGATAAAACACCCAGTATCTATGTTATTAATGGAGTAAGACCCATTAAGTATGGTATTTTTGAGACCGCCTAAGTGTCCTCTTTCTACAGTTAACGTATGTTACTTTCCCAATGAAACACCCTGTATATAACCTAAGGCTCCTTTTTAAGTAACGGACAAGTATCTATGTGGCTAAAACTTCTGTTAAATGGTATATCAAAAATATGCAATATTTTCATTAAATGCATTTACATTTGCTTCACATTTTATTTGCAGGGTGTCGATCCCACCTCATAAATCAACACAGTTGGCACAGGAAATTTTGCAGCTTTGTATGGCGTCCTTTGGAAATGTATCAAATACTTTAAAGAAGAAATAAATGATTTAAAACTTTTTTAAGTGTATTTATTTTATTTACTATATTTTATATAAATGTAGGTTCTTTAAAGACACTTGTAGTAAAAGTCCGTGTGATGTTTAACAGCTTTTAATTAGCAAAAATATCAATTTTCCTTTGATATACTAAATATTGACAAGGGAAAATTTTAATTTGATGTACTTTTTGTTAAAATAAAAGAAATTTTAAGAACTTTAGTACAGTCTTAATTATACGTTAAAGCGATACGGTCGTATCTAGTAATCGTATTTGGGTTAATAGCTTGCTAATTAGTGCTAGTTTTTTCTTTGTGTTTTGGTGATCGTTTAAAAATATATACATAAATTGTGTGTTTTCAAATAAATAGACCCCGTAATGGGGGATAAAAATCTAAAGACGTCCTCTTTGACGAAGGAAATTGATATGGATGTGGCTAGTGAAAATAGTGTATTGGAAACTAGTGATGAAACAACGCAGGAAAAAGATGATTTGCAGCCCAAGAAAATGAATATAAAACATTTTAATTTGCAGTCAGATAAGTACAATTTGAATAATATCTGGGTATATATTGAAAAAATTGGTGATTTAGCTAATTTATCAAGATTACACCCCATGGTTTTAGGGAACATATTATTTAAAAAATTGAAACTAACTAACATACAGCAAATACAGAGCGTTGGAAAAAATAGAATTAAAGTCTTATTAAATTCTCGTTTAGATGCTTACAACTTAGTAAATAATAAGTCACTAAAAGAACATAATTTACGAGCTTAAATACCAAATCACTTATTAGAAGTGAAAGGGTTGGTTAGGGACGTGGATACGAAGTTTGATGTTAATTATCTTTTAGAGAACATTGAGTGTACGTCAAAAGTTTTAAATATATATATATAGAACAAAACGTATGATTCAAAAAGAAAGTACAACAGAATATGTAGGCAAGAAAACTGTAGTTATTAATTTTGAGGGAAATATTCTACCCAGTTTCGTTGCTTTCAATCGTGTTTATTTTCCTATTGAACATTTTGTTGGTAGGGTTATACAATGTTACAGATGTCTGAGATTCGGGCATGTTTCTAAACAATGTAGACGAAGACATGTCTGTATGACGAAGATTGCGTCTCTTTATTATATTGACCAGTTGTGTTGTTTGGTTTAGCCGTCTAAGGACCTCCTCTTTTCTAGTCTCTGCTCTCCGCTGGGTCTCTGTGGACTCAGCTTATTTTTAGTAGTCATCTGTATACTCACATCTCAAAGGCTTCCAAGCGTTTAAGCATAGCCTTGCTTAGAGTCCAAGCTTCTATTCCATATAGCAGGACTGAAAAGATATAGCAATATGGTCTCCATTCGGTGATATTTTTTGATTATTTCATTGTTTATTCGTTACAAGTGGACACGTCAACGAATTCTATGAGATTTCACAATCCCTCATATTCTTCTCATTAAATTTATCTTTGATATCTGTAATAAGTTTGCCATCAGAATTTATTATTAGTGATTGGTCAGATAGCCAAGCGGAACAAGCATCGACCTCACTTCGATTCTGTGCTGGAGTGCTCTAGTGGATGTGAGTTCGAACCCTGGCCCAGTGATGAAAATAAAAACGCTAACACAGCAGTTTAAAATTCTAAAAATTAATCTGCAGTTTAGACTGGAATTACGCTGGTGTCTCATCGGCTTGTGGTGGAGCAGTACGGCAAGAGATAAGGGCTTTATTCTTCTTCTTCTTCTTCTTCTTCTTCTTCTTCTTCTTCTTCTTCTTCTTCTTCTTCTTCTTATAGTGCCTATCCGTTTCGGATGTTGGCGACCATCTGTTGGCAATCTGTACCTTGCACACTGCTGATCTGAAAATATTTGTGGTTATTGTGTTGAACCACGTCCCTACGTAGATTTTTCAGCCAGAAAATCCTTCGCCTTCCTGGTCCTCGTTTTACTTCTACTTTTTCCTCTAAGATTAGTTGCGACAGTCCATATCTCTCGCTATTCCTCATGATGTGACCGAGTTATTCGATTTTGGTTGTTTTTATTGTGATTAGCAGCTCTCTTTGTGCATTATCAAAAAAAATTCAGATTAGTAATTTGGTCGGTATAAGATATCTTCAGGATTCGACGATACAGCCAAATTTCGAAAGCGTCAATTTTCCTGCAGGTGGCGTCTGTGATGGTCCACGACTCAACTCCATACAAGAGTATAGGAAAGATATAACATCGTAGTAACCTGATTTTTATGGATATTAATAAATCGTAACATTTCAATAGCTTAGTCATTTTTTGAAATGCAGATCTTGCTTTCTCTATCCCGCATTTCATTTCCAGGTAATGGTCCCAATTTTCATTGACGTTCGTACCAAGGTATGTCTTTACTTTTTCTATTTGTTGACCGTTCGCATTGCTTTGTTCAAATTGCTGTTCCTTTTTAGAGATCATCATACATTTTGTTTTCTTAATCTTTAGTGAAAGTCCATATGTCTGACCTACTTCTGTGATTCTGTTCATTTACTCCTTCTTGAGGGCTTAGAATTATCAGCGAATACCACCATATCATTTGCGTGTCTTATGTTATTAATACATTTTCCGTTAATTCTTAATCCGGCTTCAACATCATCCACTGCTTCTTGAAAGATTTCCTCAGCATATATATTGAACAACAGTGGTGATAGTATTCGCTGTGTGCAAGTACTTGGAGCGGATACGAGAAACAATCGTGCACGTATAGCGGACAAATCTTGCAACTTTCTTAACATATATTTCTTAAATAATTCATATTGTTAATTGAAATTGTCAAATTCACGTATATTTTGTACCTACTGTCATTGAAGAAAATGGGATTTCGCAAATGATGTGTTATTAATTGTAAAAATTATATGTTGCTCCACAATATTGATATGATATGCAAGTATTAAAGTGAATTTAGTTAATGGTATTTTGCTTGTAGTAAAATGTTTACCTTTTAATAACATAAACCTAATATTACTTTTTCTTCTTATTATCTTTTGGGCTATGACCTTAACAATTATCCAGTAACCAGGACTAATATAATTGGCCAATATAATTAAAAGTGCTAAAAATGTTAGAGCAATGTTTGAGCTATGAAACCAGGTGTCGCTCTTCCGAACTTGCACGGTCCCAATCTCACGTTTGATTTTGATATCATCGGATTCTTCTGCCTCTGTCCGGATAGATGATGTTTAATTACAGTACAGATTGCAAATAATTTTTGAGATCACAGGTGTTTATTCCAATATTGGTTAACATCTCCATCAGGTTATGCTTTTTTTACTTTATCGAACGTTTTATGGTTATTAATGAAGCATGCATAAATATCGCAATTTACGTCTCTACACCGTTGAAATAGCACTTGTACTTATAATAAAGAGATCTCTCGTACCTCCTGCATTCCGGAAAACAAACTATTTACGGCTGATTTTTCTTCGCACTAGTAGCGGATCTACAGGGAGGGAAAAAGGGAAAATTTCCCCCTAACAATATCCAAAATTAAAGAAAAAAATTTATTGTTGAAACATAAAAGTGTATTAGCAGACATGAAACTTAAACCAGAGACAGACAAATTCAACCCAATAAACACGCTAGTTAGGAAAATTAAGGAACTTAATGCATATAAGTTATTATTTTTTTTTTATGTAGTGTGGGTTTATCTTTTTATGTCTTTTGGTTGTTGTTGCATTGGAAGTTCCTCCCCTAAGGCAAATTTCCCCTCCCAAGGCAAATTTCTAGATCCGCCACTGCTTCGCATAGTCTATTAGGTATATCCTTTGATGAATAATTTTAGAAATAATTTTAAAATATGGCTCATTAAGCAGATGGACCGAAGCCCGAAAATCACTGCAGTATTCGGATTTTGTTTTCTTTGGTAAAGCAATAAACGCCGACTTCAGGCATGTTCATGGTATTACTCCGCTTAAATATTATGATGTCATTAAAAAATATTCCTGTTAGGCGTTGAGTACCGACATTGTTAAATAGTTTTATGAGTTCACCATAATATATGCATTGTCAGGTCCAAGAGATTTGCCATCTTTTAGTTGTGATATTGATTTTTCCACTTCATCTGAAGTGATTGGTAAGTGGTCATTACTACCACTTACTCTACTGATGATACTCTAGTACAGCGATACTCAACCTTTTTCTTTCCTGGGCCACATAGTAGCTATTGCCACAGCTTGCGGGACACAATCAAGATGAAGATGAAGTAGTAAACAGGGTGTTTCAATGGGAAACGGAAATACTTGAATGGTGAATAGAGGTAAATGAGGCGTTTCTAGACATACTAAATTTATTACTCCCACCGACTTTATAACCGAGTTACAGGGTGTTTTATCGATTTTGCCCATTTCTCTCTGGACACATAACTTTAGAACCACCTTGTATATTTTTTTGATACTTGGTACACATATGTCATATTTAGAACCCAAACCACCAAACTACTAATCACAAGAAAAATCCAGGTCCGGATTAAACAAAATCCATTGTGACCTTGAAACAACATCCTGTATATTGAAATTTTCAAAAACCGTTTGCACATTTGAAAAGAGCTTTAATGGAGCTTCCATTTTTTGTGCAGACAATTCAATGACTTTAATTTTGAAATTATGTCGAAATTTTTAAGAAACTAGTATCATCAAAGAGTTCTTTTATGTATTTGGTCCATATACAAATTTATTTATTTTCATCTGTGATCATATTTTGATGAAGCAGACAAACACTTTCTTTGGCTTCTTCTGTTTATGCTTCTTTTATTACATTTTTTGATAGATATCTTTGATAGTTTCTTCTCTTCTTCAAGTGCCATCTCCGCGACGGAAGTTGGCAATCATTATAGTTACTCGGATTTTAGAGACGGCTGCTCTGAAAATTTCATTTGATGTACTAAAATGGTTATTAATTAATAAAATTTATTAATTTTATTAATTAATAAAATTAAAATTAATTAATCAAATTAATTACTTGTACATCCGTACTATTCTCTCAGTTTGCGCAGCCATGATATTCTACGCCTCCCTTCTTTTTCCTTGGATCTTTCCCTGCATAATGATTTGGAGCAAGTTGTATCTCTCTCCATGTGTAAAATGTCCGAGATATTCCAATTTTCTGGTTTTGATTGTATTTAAGACTTCCATTTCTTTATTTATGTTTCTCAGAACCTCTTTGTTTTTGGCGTGTTTGATAGTTTGATAACTATTTGTATAACAAGGGAGCAAAGTGCTAATTTTCCTCCCGATAATGAAGTTTACTGCCCGACGCGTAGCGAAGGGCAGTAATAGTAATCATTCAAGGGGGGAAAAGGTACTTTACTTCTATGTTATACATATGATTTTTCCACCTCTGTCAAATAACAAGTATTTTTTTTCATTTTCAAATAATTTAATATTTGAAATGAAATGAAATGAAAATAAAAATAAATAAATAAATAATTTATTTAAATAACTAACTAACAAAACTTTTTTAGAGAAGTAAAACTAACAAGTAGGTACAGTATAACTGTATTTTCATAATTGCGTCCTAAATATGTTTAATTTGTGGTTGGGCAATTATTTATATTAATGTTAAATGAGCAATTTTGAGCAGTGGTTATTTGAATATAACTAGAAGTGAGAGCTGGACTGGGATTCCAAGACGTGTAGAAATCTATTAATCGGCTCGTTTCTATACGACTGGTATTCCGTGCATCAAATTATTCGCCTTGAAGCGTCCACCAGAAAGCGAGGTGTCGAGACGTACGTTTTCTATCATAATCGCCACGTGACAAAGAAAGAAGGTATTTTGTGTTCTACTCCAAGTAACAGCTCTGCGTTGCCACATTCAGTAGATTTCTACTTTTTGGATAGATTTTTGATATTTTGTTTTAAATTCAGGGGGGGATTATTTTTTAGTAGATTTTTGGTACACCTATATCAACATTTTGTTATGACTAAAATGGAATTAGCTTTTTAATAGTATTTACCACATTTTTACATTAATTTTCAGACTTTTGTCATTGCCGAAAATAAGATTTAGGACGTAGTACGTAGATAATGAATCCAAAGAAATGAAACTGGAGTCTGGGTGTACATACAAAACTTGTTTGTTTCAAGCAGCAGTGCAAGTAGTATTTCGGGTAATATTGAAGAGTTCTGGCATTCGGCGAGGCTATTAAAAGCTAACGACGGAAAACTAAAATATCTAAACAATGCAACTTTGCAAAAAATGCTGCATTTACCCGTTTGTAATGTAAAATTCGAAAGATTTTTTTCCGTTTTTAACCGTATTAAAACTGATGATCGCAATAAACTTTTGAATAAAAATGTATTTTGAAGATTATTTGCCAAAAAAGGTATGAATGAGTCATCGTAGTTTTCGTGATATTTTCACTAAAAATTTTATTATACATCTGTATCCACAGAAATTACTCGTATTTGGCTTTACAATCTACTTCTTTAACTTCAGTGACTCCCATAATTAGGTCCGAAATTTTTCGCTTTTCTGCAAGAATTTCCTCTACATACCATAATATGAATTGAAGTCAAATTTTATTAATGTAAAAATTGTTAAATCAAAATAACAATTTACTATTTTTTACCATTTTGTAAAATACAGGATGTTCATAAAAATAAACTTTAAAATGTAGGTGTAGACACTTACGTGATAGAATATAGTATAGGGCGTCAATAAGTTATTTAATCGATGACATACCATGACGCCACTTTTACTTATTCTCCCTAGGGAGTAAAAGTACTTTGTATTCCTAGGGAGAAAAAGTAGGACTGCCCCCTACAATGAGGCCAGGAAATGTATACTTTGGATAGAGGTAGGTAGAAAAAACAATAAAATCCACTGAATTAAATTTTTTTATTAATTGGTAAAGCTTTACATGATTACCAAAATTGAAACCAATCAAAAATAATATAATTTTTACAAATTCCTGCACTCTAGGACGTTCCTAAAATATAATGATGGAATGCGAGACACGCTTATAGTCAGCACCGATCGTCCCAAAGGATCATTTACAAAAAATTAAAGAAAACAGTGTATATGTTACATATTTTACATAAAATTAGGTGTTCTTAATATTACTTTGTATAATTTAAGGCACTTTGTAGTAAGTATGTGTATATAACTTATATTTTTTGTTAAAATGAACACTCGGTTGAAACATAGGTTTAAATAAGTGCAAACAGATGTTTCAATGCTTTTTTTGTTCAGTCAGTCGCTTGTGGTATACTGATTTTATGTTGACTCCTCGTTGTGTCATTCTTTTTTATTCCACTTAGTAAACGGCAGCTGCAAAAATAAAAAAAGATTAGTAAAGGAAATAACTCCAAACATAAAAAAACATCTAAAATATATTTGTAATTTTCTTGCAGAGATGCAACTTTTAATGCCACATTTTTTTTTTGTTCAATAACAATATGATATTAAAGAAAATATCAACATTTGAAAATAGGTATCTAAAGACAAGAATTAGTGTGGTATTGTAAAGTTAACACAAGTCATATTTTCAATAATTCTCAAAAAAATTACAAATAATATACCATCTTTTGAGCTTTTCAAAATTTCAGTTGTATCCAACGCTCATTTGGAAAACCTTTGTATAAAAAATCAGTTAAAATGCAACATACTATTGACAAATTCGACAAAAATACATAATTTTAATATCTGAAATAAAATCTACGTTTAATACAAATAATATTTTATGTAATAATAAGCGTTGTTTACAGTTTTAAGATTCAAATTTAGGTTTTATCATGTTTGACTATATCTAGGCATATTTTAACATAATTTTTGTAAGGTAAATACAAAATAACGTATTTTTTGACATTGTAATAATTAAAGTTTTGGATATTCCGCACTCATCAGGTAGATATGTAAAAAAAGGAACAAAAATTAAGGCTGCATTATTATTTAAAACAGTAGTAAAATATAAAATTTGGAATAGTTTTTTTCTGAAAGTTATCTTTACTTTAAAAATTGTCAAATATGATAAAACGATTTTTAATACATGGAAAATATTAATTTATTGTCTGACTACTTTATCTATACCATAGACAGATTAATAGCGAAAAAAGTACAAGTTTAAAATATTAGTTATATTACATAATAGTATGTTTCACCTGAACATTAATCACAGTTTTTGACCAAGAATTAACAATTTTTAATAATGACAAAGCTGCTTCTAAATGTCACACTATCGTTGCTGTGTAAGAGCGGCTTCAAACTTATGAAATTTGTTATATTTTATACAAATAAAATAACATATATTTCAAAACTTTATAAAATTCGACAATAAACAAGAAATACGTTGGGTAGATGTAAATTTTAGTAATGTTTAACCGTTTAAATGTTCAGGCATGTTGTTTTAAAAGTCTCTAGTTTCCCTAAGTTAAATAACATTCAGTCCAAAAACTACTGACTACTGGCTATAGGCTATACTATAGAGTGGGACAAAAATATTTAAGATACAAAATCTAAAAAACGAGTTTGAAATTTTTTTAATATCTATTGCTAAATTGCGCTAAAAAATATAAAAATCAAAGATTTACCAAAAATAACCATCCGTTTTAAAAATCTGGAAAAGTCGGGGGAAAATCTGGGAAGATTAGCGTTTTAAATTTGATTTGCAATAAAAAATATATCAAAAAAATATCCCACCAAAAAATAACAATATCAAGGTTAAATTTCCCAAAAATCATAAGAAGCTTCTACAAAGACATCTTTTAAAAAAGAAGAAAGGAAGACAGGATTTGTCCTCCGCAATACTGCATCTTCATTTAACTATTTAACACTAATGCTCTTTCTCAAAGTGCCATACTCAATTTTGGAAGTGAGCACCCGTCTGCAGATATCTGTGATATAGTGTATATAGATACACGGACCTTATAGTTTAACGTTAGGTATATCCGAACGACTAGTGTAAGTGTAGAGGACCTAGACTATCAGATAACATAGATTTATAGACATATTACAACATCACGATTTGTCAAAGCCCTCGAAGCGGCGACCTAAATAATCCTTTTTGACTTTTGTAGCGAGGATCGAACTCAAATCATTTGGCACAAAATGCGGACACACTCACCTCTGAGTTACCTAGGCCCCCTAGGATATCCTTCACATTATATGAAATTTAATAGTTAATTAAACATATTCATCACTTTATAATAAGGTATGTCTCAAATGGATTATAAACCAAAGTTCTTATTTATATACAGTTTTATCCTTGTGTAAAACTGTATAACTGAATAATTTAATTTATTTTCCTATTCCTCATAAACTTAACAAGCTTATATCTACGTTCCCCTGTCTCTTCCATTTTTTACTAAATACATTAAAGTTTAGTTAAACATAAAATAGAAGAATAGAACCCATACCAAGAAAAAGAAAACAAAACCGAACAAAGCTTCAACTTGTCTGTCTATGCTCCTATGCTTATGTATGAATTTAGGAAGCAAGAAACTGATAATTATCGGAGGAACGGTTAAAAATAGAGGTAAAAACCACTTATTATTTAAAAGTTTTAAAATCCCAACCAGCAGGAAGACCTGCTATGAGATGGAAAACTTACATAGGAAATTCTATGATAGATATAGACCTCAAAGATGGCCACTGAGAACACAGAGTGCTGTGAAGGACGAACACAGCAAACTCATAATGGGAAAAGGCCGAGGAAAAAGAAAATTCCAATCATTAAAACACTTAAGTATGAGTATCTGTACCGACTGTATCGATATTATTACAAATTGAGAGTAAAGTTACATCGGATGTAGCTAGTTTTACACTTCTTGGTGACCACAACATGGCCTTTGTATGGCTTTTGTAGCATGAAAAGATTTAGTACATAATATGTCTCTTATTACCATAAACTGCTTACTACACTTCGATCATACTAATTTTACGTCAGAGCGAGAACATGATTCCAAAAGTTACAATAATAATGTTTTTTCATACTGAACAGAGATAGCTAATTTTTTACCGTAAATTGATTAATTAGGTTAGATTATGTTCAATATTAGTATAGATTATGTTCAATATAGTGGGCGTTTAACTATCCCTCCATTCGACCGAAGAGGTCTATCGTGTTAAAGTTATATATTCAGCTCAGACTTAGACTCAGACAAACTAGCCCTAGTTGACACTTCTACAAAGTCGTAGGGCTGGAGTTGATGATGCTCAAATGTATTGAGCATTATACTCTCCAACCCTGAGAAGTTGCACAGAAAGTGCAACTGTAATGCAAGTTATTTATCCGTTTCACCCAGTTGAGTATCTTTCTTTTGGCTGTGTTTCTTGCTACGCCAACGACAGGGTCTGACTCTATGTATGTTGATTTTGCCACTATCGTCCCAAGCAGGTCTACTTTTTCATTCCTTTCAATACCAGTGTGCCCAGGCATCCTTAGTAAATTTACTTTGTTACTTTTTCCGATCCGAATCAGATTCTGAAGACAGTTCCAAACTAACAAAGTCAATTTTATGCGATTCTAGTGCCTTTAATGCGAAATGGCTATCTAATATAATTTTTATAGAGCCATGTCTACATTTTCTCTTTATTAATTTACGCAGGCACACATCTCTACAGCAAAAATTCCTGCTTGGAAGATAGTGGAGTGATTATCTTAGCTTTCCTCCTTTGTTTTCCTGAAAGCCATCTGAGAGATTTTAGAGGCATCTGTTTACCAGCAAAAATTGCTTACTTAACTTACATCACACTAATTGTATGCCAAAGTAGACATTTAAAACAAAACGCTTCCTATAGTTAGCATCATGTGAGTAACAGGAAAATCTACCACCATCACTTTTGTTTTCTGCTTGAAGTATACAATTTTCTTTCCACTAATTTCATTTACCCTACTTCTTAAGTCTTAAACTAGAAATTAAATAGATTGGTCATTGCAATAGGTCCCATTATAGGGGTCTAGGACGTTTCATCGCCGCCAGTTCATCGCCGCCGTTTCGATGCCGCCAGTTCATCGCCTGCCGATTCATCGCCGGCCGATTCAGCGCCGGCCGATTCATCGCGTCAGTTAATCGTTATCTGATATAATGCCTATATTTTCGACAGTTACATTTAATATTTATTTTTAATATTAATTAGGAATTCTAGGAAATGCGAGATATGACCATTCCCGTTGCCATACTTAATCTTTTAATAGACTTTTAAACTTTTATAATATAAAATATATTATAATGATAATCTTTTAAATTTCACGGTCAACATTTCCAACCAAGAGAAACTGTTTCTTAAATTCGAAAAGAACCCAAAATTTCTGTACAAAAATTTAGGGGAAGTAGAACAGTAGGTAAATATAAAAATATTTTTTATCTTTTTAATTGTCATAAGTTTTGAACTGAATTTAACGTCGTGTCGTGTCATCTCCCATAATACAAAATGAACTGACTTATACGTCGTGTCGTGTCATTTCCCATAATACAAAATGAACTGGCGATGAAACGGACGGCGATGAAACGGACGGCGATGAAATGGACTGGCGATGAACCGGCGGCATCGAAACTGCGGCGATGAACCGGCGGCGATGAAACGTCCCATTCCGCATTATAGGTATTGTTCAATTTTTTACATGCAAAATATAATATTTTATTTTTTACTGTATTAAACCCATAATTACAATCCTTAATTTTAAATAATTTCTAAGCCAACACTGAATAATAGTTTCATCCCTAACCTAATACAAAAAATTTTGATGAGACATGTTATGAACTGAAAACGCAGATACCCTTTCTTATGTTACCCGCTGAAGGATAAAGACTCCTTTGGGTTAGCTTTCGTTGGCAACACATCTATCTCACTACACGAACCTTTCTCTGGGTTCAACTATTAATGCGAACCTTTCTCTGGGTTCAAATATTATCACGAACCTTTCTCTGGGTTAGATTACCGCTGAAAAACGCTTTCTCTCTCTGCGCAATAGTCTAAGACGATAATCAGACATAAGCAAACTCCTAATCCGCTAAAACAATTAAACCTCGCACAAGAAGCAACCGCGTATGAAACCGGCATATGTGTTCGGGTGACAGACGCGGGCGAGCAGTGACCAAACAGTGACTTGGGTAAGATTTTGTATAAACTTATAATATTGTCTATATCGTCACAATCCCTCTCTAAATTCTACTTTAACCAGCCACCTAAAAACATACAGTTCACACAACTGTGAAATTATATGAATAATTTCATATATATGTAGGTACGTGCCTTAATTGTACAGGTGTGGAGATTATCATCGCAAACAACAACTCCGAAACTTGGTTATTCCGAGAATTAGATCACTGTTCTTCTAGAAAATGCAAATATCTTATAGGGAATGTAATATTATAAAAGTTAACGACAATAATATGTGTAGTTGAACAAACGCATTGTTTGATGTATGTGTGTAGCTTGTTACAATTTTTGGAAAATTACCTCAAATACACAAATTAAAAAACATCTTACATTTTATCAAAAATTTTTATCAAATACAATATTTTTTTTTCTGACAAATGGCTTTGGCAGAGCCAATTAGCCAGAATAAGATATTTAAAAAAATCCGCAAACTATTATAAAAAAAAACCTAACAAAAATTTACCACTGTAATTAATAAATATCGAGAATTAACCAAAATTACTAAATTGAGATTATTATCTAATGTTTCGACTTCCAAACTGAATGCCAATCCATCAAATAAATTAGTTCGAATTTAAAAATTATGGTTAGCTAGCAATATAGATTAATTAATTACTATCCTACATTCATTCCCAAGATAAGCACATGGTCAAACCCATTACTGCGTGTGTCGTGACATCGAAGCTTGTCATTTGTTAGAAATTAATTTCCAACCAATGACAAGCATCGAAGACATGACACACTCACAGATGGGTGTGACCTCGAGCTTATCTTGGGAATGAACGTAGTGTAATATTTGTTTATATAGAGGTACGTATAGATATGCGCGCCGTGTGTGCGCTATGCGCTCGTCGGTCCGTTAGATTAGTATGCGTTAGTACGTGCTTTCAAGTGGCACACAAACGGTGCGCACACGATCCAATTTCTGTCGGCGCCACGAACGCACGGCGCACACACGCGCGAAGTGCGCGGCGCGCATATCTATACATACTTTTATGTTTTTAATTTAAACACAAAATGTGAACCCTTTATTAGTACATTTATTCAAGCAATTCACGTCGCAATTATAAATGCCTTCATGGATTTGTTTGAAATTTTGACAGTAGCTCAAAAATGATGCAAATAAAAACCTGACTTGGTGCCAATGTATGCTTCCACCCCGGGGGCGAATGCCAACCTTTCTCGGGGGTGGATATTTAAAATTTCAAAATGACACCAAGAATCGATAGAGAATTGAATTTTATGAAGAAAATGTAGAATATAATTTTTTACTTAAGTTCTGAGTTGTTCGCTATTGAAATTCCAAAAAAAAAACACGTTTCAATAGTTCTTAGCGAATAACTCGAAAATTACGCATTTTCAGGGGAAAATTATCCTTAAAATTGAAGCTTGAAAAAATACAGAAACCAGTCAGTTTTAATTTTATTGTTTAGATAACATTAAGCAACTTATGAGTCATTGAAAACGAATTTTTTGTTTTTCGTAAATTTATGCAAAGATTTGAGCTCAAATAACGGAAAAATGATTAATTTTTCATAGAAAATGGTAATAAACATTTTTAAAGTACTTTTTTAGACCTTCAAAAAAAGCTTTGATAATAGCCTCTAGCATGAAAATTAAGGAAGTTATGATGAAAATTAGTCAAATACCTTGAATTTATAAAAAACAAATTACGGTAAAATGTATTAGTCCTGTCGCCAGGGGGGGTACAACGGCCTCGTTAATTCAGATGGACTTACTCAAGTTTTTTTTATGTATTTTGACCCGTAGAACACGAATTTTTTGGGTAACAGTTGATCCGGATGTCGATAAGATTGTTATAGACCAAGAACTTGAGGAATCAAATAACAGCGATTTTTGGCAAAACAAAACAATATTTTGTATTTTGTGGGCCATTTTAAGTAAAAAATATTTCTACAAGTTTTTTCGTAGGATGCACAGTTTTCGAGATAAACGCGGTTGAACTTTAAAAAAATCGAAAAATTGCAATTTTTGAACCCGAATAACTTTTGATTAAAAAATAAAATAGCAAGTCTGTTTACCGCATTTGAAAGTTTAAGTCAAATTATATCGGTTTTGATTATTTGCATTGGTAAAAATTTATTTTTTTATTGTTTAACAAAGCTATAAACACGTAGGGTTTCCCGTGCTTTTACATGCGTTTTAACGCATGTAATGTAGAAATAGTCTTGATTGCACTAGTACCTATTCTACCTACTCGTTCGATTTTAAATGAGAAATCATAGAAACATCACTCACGCACTAGTTGTTTTTAGCTTTGTTTAACAATAACACAATAAATTTTTAGCAATGCAAATAATCAAAACCGACATAATTTGACTTGAACTTTCAAAGGCGCTAAGCAGAATTGCTATTTTATTTTTTAATCAAAAGTTATTCGGGTTTAAAAATTGCAGTTTTTCGATTTTTTGAAAGTTCAACCGCGTTTATCTCGAAAACTGTGCATCCTACTAAAAAACTTGTAGAAATATTTTTTGCTTAAAATGACCCAAAAAATACAAAATATTGTTTTGTTTTGCCAAAAATCGCTGTTATTTGATTCCTCAAGTTCTTGGTCTATAACAATCTTATCGACATCCGGATCAACTGTTAGCCAAAAAATTCGTGTTCTACGGGTCAAAATACATAAAAAAAACTTGGGTAAGTCCATCTGAATTAACGAGGCCGTTGTACCCCCCCTGGCGACAGGACTATATGCCATGTGCGTCAAAATGAATATTAATCGTAGCCCATGTAAAATTAACTTTATTTATGTTCCGACAACACGTTCCAAAATTTTGAATTATTTAGAGCAATTACATTTTGAAAAAACTTGTTTTAAGTAATTTTTTTTTTCTCCATTTTCCAAAAAATACATTATTTTTTCAAAATATCTCAAAAACTATTGGATTTATGAAAAGTGTCCTGACCAAAAATTTAGCTTTTTTTTGCTGAAAATTTTGATTTTCTTTATAACTCACGTAACTTAAAAATTAAGCGAGATATAAGCGTTTAAAGTATTGATTTCAATGCAAAGGGAGCGTCTTTTAGCCATTTAACATTAAAATTATCTGAACAAAAGGGTCTAGAAAGATTGCAACCCTCATGATCTTATGAAAGTACCTACAAAATTATGTGAGAGTGAATGCAAAAATCTTAAAGGGAAGCCGAGTTATTGTTAAAAAACCAAATAAATTTTTCTAGAGATAATGTTTGAAAATTACGGAGCGTCTGAATTTTGATGTTTTTGGAGTATTAATTCTTTATACATGCAGTGTCTGCTTTGTATTTGCATATCGGGCAACAAAACTGTCAATTTTGCTGATTGGGGATAGACAAACGTGAATTGGCACCTTGGCAACAAACAAAATAACGGATATTTCTGCACCAGAAGAACTACTTAAAATGATATTTTGCAATTGCAAAAAAGGATGTGGGTCAACTTTTGGGTGTCGCAAACTTGGATTATATTGCATTTAATCATACGGTTCTTGCTCTGGTGATAGCTGCCAAAATTGTCCTCCTGTCGACCAAGAGGAAAAGGAAGTTGATGCAGAAGAAAAAGACGAATTTGGAAGTTGAAGTTAAATTATCGATATATACTTTAAAAATCATATGCATTTTATACTTAATTTAAGGTTGTAAAATAAATATTTTTCTTTATCATCAAAATGTGAAGTTTAAAAAGTTTAATTTCCCTCAAACGTATATTTTTATGGGACACAAATTTTATAAATATATCATGATATCATAAGAAACAATAATTAATTTTCCTTGTCTTAACGAATTCCATTACTTCAAGCTTTCAAATAGATTTTTTCCCTAATTTTTATGATAAGGTGTAGTTTTTAGTGGTTGATTCAAATTAAAACTTGTATGTATCAGGTTTTTTATATTTAAATAATATATATATTTTCTATTTAAGATCAAAAATAAAATGATTTCATAATCTCAGCCAATTTTTAAATAAATAGAAACAGAAAAAGACTGTTTGACTTGTACACACTTCTATATAAATCAGTAACAGCTGTTGATTGTAAAAATGGTAGTCATTTTTTAAAATACATTAAATGTGAATATTTTATACATAAAGGTTACCCTGACCGGTGGTTAGATCCCTGGGTTAATTTTTAATATGAGAATGTGTTTGTTCAAAGTTTTCTCTTCATTTGAGGTAGTTACAATTATAAGACGATAGCTCTGATGATGGCATTAAAAATGCTGAAAGTACTTAGCTGATTTTAATAAATTTATTTACACACTATCAGTCTTTGAAAACATACACCAGTTCCCGTTTTGATTTAATTTTTAAATAACTGTATTAGGGGTAGTTTTTAAGGGTAGTTACATACTCGTATAAAAATATCGAACTATTAGTTACATTGTAAAAAAACAACAAAAATTTAACATGTTTAAACATATTGATGTGTCTATAACTGCTTCCATTTATTAATTTTCAATTTTTTCCCAAGTTTCATTCTTAGGGGTGGTTTTTGGTGGTTGCATTATGAAAAAAATTAAGTGTCAGATTTCTTGTACTTGATGGAAAGAAATTCTCCCATTACGATCCAAAGTAAAAAAAAATTTATGTGTCTTTACCATATTTTTGAAATAATCTTTTTATGAGGGGTTGTTTTTAAGGGTTGGTGAGCTGTAAAATATCAAAATATTAAAGTCATGATTTAAAATAATCAACATTTAACATATTTGAACATAATTATAGGCCATTACTGCTATAATTCATTAGTTTTCAATGTATTGGAGTAAGGGGTAGTTTTCACCCCTTAAAATTAAAAAGCATACTTAACAACTAAGTCAGGTTTGAAGAGGAGGGTAAAATAACCTTAATTTCAAATTTTCAAGAAGATCGATGAAGGCAATTAGAATTGCGAGGTTTGGATTTATTTTAAGCTTGAATGATTGTACTATATACAATATACAGGGTGTAACAAAAATACAGGTCATAAATTAAATCACATATTTTGGGACCAAAAATAGTTCGAATGAACCTAACTTACCTTAGTACAAATATGCACAGAAAAAAAGTTATAGCCCTTTGAAGTTACAAAATGAAAATCGATTTTTTCGAATATATCGAAAACTATTAGAGATTTTTTATTGAAAATGGATATGTGGCATTCTTGTGACAGGTACATCTTAAAGAAAAATTATAGTGAAATTTGTGCTCCCCATAAAAATTTTATGGGGGTTTTGTTCCCTTAAACCCCCCAAACTTTTCTGTACGTTCCAATTAAATTATTATTGTGATACCATTAGTTAAATTCAATATTTTTAAAACTTTTTTGGCTCCTATTATTTTTTCGATAAGGCAGTTTTTATCTAGTTGCGGCTTCTTTTTTAATATGTTTACATAAAAATTTTATGGGGGTTTTGTTCCTTTAAACCCCCCAAATGTTTGTGTACGCTCCAATTAAACTATCACTGCGATACCACTAGTTAAACAAAATGTTTTTAAAACTTTTTTGCCTCTTTGTATTTTTTCGAGAAGGCACCTTTTATCGAGATATGGCTTCTTTTTTAGTACGGTTCAAAATATACCTAAAAATGTAAATCATACATAAATTTTCATATTATTACCAAGGCTCCATAATCGTACTTAACCATATACAAATATGTCGTGCATTTGACAAATATTCAAAATATCTCGATAAAAACTGACTTTTCGAAAAAGTACTAAGAGCCAAAAAAGATTTAGAAATATTGTGTTTAAGTAATGGTACTACAATAATAATTTAATTGGAACGTACACAAAAGTTTGGGGGGGTTTAAACGAACTAAACCCCCATAAAATTTTTATAGGGTGTCCAAATTTCACTATAATTTTTTCTTAAGATGCTGCTGTCATAAGAATGCCATATGTCCATTTTCAATAAAGAATCCTTAATAGTTTTCGATATATTGAAAAAAATCGATTTTCATTTTGTAACTTCAAAGGGTTGTAACTTTTTTTATATGCACATTTGTACTAAGGTAAGTTAGGTTCAATCAAACTATTTTTGGTCCCAGAATATGTGATTAAATTTATGACCTGTATTTTCGTTACACCCTGTATATTATATTTACATTTTTGCAAATACATAATATTTGGTATTGTTAATTTGATACGAAATTAAATCCAAAATGTTTCATATAAAATAAACGCTTTTAGCAGGTAATTAAGGTGAAACAGTAGCGAAAACGCGTTCCAAGATTGCGGCTGTAATTTTGAATATTTTTTCGAGATATTTGGCACACGAAATTACTCTGTAATTAAATACAATATTAAAAAAACGAGCCTGTACCGCCATTAAGAAGAACAAAAAAATACACTTTCTTCAAATAAACTTTTTTATCCGATGCCTAGATTTTGTGTCATTTTGGAACTACTAATGAAATAAAAAATTTTAGTAGTTCCAAAATGACACAAAATCTAGGCATCGGATAAAAAAATTATTTGAAGAAAGTGTATTTTTTTGTTCTTCTTAATGGCGGTATAGGCTCGTTTTTTTAATATTGTATTTAATTATAGAGTAATCTCCACATATTAATATATTTTTCAAATTGGGCTCTGTACCGCCATTCTTTATTATATTACGAATACGTGTGCCCATTATCTCGAAAAAATATTCTAAATTACAGCCGCAATCTTGGAACGTGTTTTTGCTACCTGTTGGTCGCTACTGTTTCCTCTTAATATTACCTGGAAGAAAAAGTAGACAGTAGTCATACCCGATTACAAGAAATAAAAAAATAATTTGTCTGGCCATCACCAATGTGATATTTTACCAAAGTTATATAAAACATCGTAATTTTAAGAACATGTGGTTACATGTATTAATATAAAGGATGTCCACAAAAATGTTCTTTTCAAAACAAAACTACTAATTCTGGAACTCATTTTATGTGGATTTAACGTAAATCTTATCCAAAAATGCTTTCTAAGGAAGTAATTATATCAAGTTCAAATTAATATTATACACCTTTACAAACAATACCAAAAGTTTTTTCATATATATTTACAAAAAATTTTCTGTATTTTTTATTGTTACAAATGAATGAAGTATGTTAAAGTAAGTAAAAAAAGCTTTTAATTTTTAACATAGCGTTACTGCGTTTTAATTTTTCTGATGTGGCATTCACTGTTAGTCTAAGAGCTAGTGAACCCTCCGACTAACAGTCGTCCTGTAAGGCTAGAAATTTGTCTAGTGATTATTCATAGCACACCAAGGCTAAAAACCATAACCTGGCAGGCATCAGCCGTGCACGTGTATCTACCAGGTGAATCGAAATGTGCATAGTTTAGGGGTAAAATAAACTTTCTCCTCTAAGGTTTAAATTCAAGTATGTGTTTGAGTAAGTCATTTAGAAGAAATGTGTACAATGACAGGCGATTCTGAAGAGCATAAGACCTTGCCAGGCGAGGGGAAAGATTAGGGGTTTTTCCTAAAATTATTTTTTTTTGCATCGAACAAATTTTTTTTAGGTTTTTTGAATCATTCCAAACAGAAAAGGTCTTTAGTGATTTTTCTCTTAAGATAATAGTTTTTGTTATATAAGCGATTGAAAATTTTGAAAATTGCGAAATCGGCCATTTTTAACCCTAAATCGGACATTTATCTAAAAATTTCAATGTTGCCAAGGTACGTAGATATTCTTTAAACATTGATTGATGAAATCCCGAAGAGTTTTTGCAATAAAATATCGAAAACCCCCTTGTTTTTTTAATTGCTAATCAAGCGAGCGCGACACTGTAGTATAAGTGAGGATGTTTGAGTTTGCATAAATTCATTATCTCCAGAATGGGCAAATTTCAAGAGAAATCCTCAGCCAGGTCGATTTTTTATTTTTGAATTAGGACTTTTTGGCGTATATATAATACTAGTGACGTCATCCATCTGGGCGTGATGACGTAATCGATGATTTTTTTAAATAGGAGTAGGGGTTGTGTGATAGCTCATCTGAAAGGTTATTTAATTCTCTATTCAGTAATATAAACAATATAAACATATAAACAGTTAACCTAATTATTTATACAGGGTGTACAATAAAATTTTTTCTTCTATTTGTCAAATTTAATCAAAGTTAATTTAATAAAAAAAAATTTTTGTACAGCCTGTATAAATAATTATGTTAATGTCTATATTAGTGAATAGTGAATTAAATAACCTTTCAAATGAGCTATCACAAAACCCCTACTCTCATTTAAAAAAATCATCGATTACATCATTCCGCTCAGATGGATGACGTTACTAGTATTATATATATATATATATATATATATATATATATATATATATATGATATATATATATATATATATATATATATATATATATATATATATATATATATATATGCCAAAAAAGTCCTAATTTAAAAATAAAAATCGACCTGTCTGAGGATTTCTCTTGAAATTGGCCCATTCTCGAGATAATGAATTTATGCCAACTCAAACGTCCTCACTTATACTACAGTGTCGCGCCCGCTTGATTAGCAATTAAAAAACAAAGGGGGTTTCCGATATTGTATTGCAAAAAACTTTTTGAGATTTCATCAATCAATGTTTAAAGAATATGTACATACCTTGGCAACTTTGAAATTTTTAGGTAAATGTCCGATTTAGGGTTACAAATGGCCGATTTCGCAATCTTCAAAATTTTCAATCGCTTATATAACAAAAACTATTAACTTAAGAGAAAAATCACTAAAGACCTTTTCTGTTTGTAATGATCCATAAAAATCTAAAAAAAATTTGTTCGATGCAAAAAAAATAATTTTAGGAAAAACCCCTTATCTTTCCCCTCGCCTGGCAAGGTCTTATGCCCTTTAGAATCGCCTTTCATTGTACACATTTCTTCCAAATGACTTACTCAAACCATTACTTAAATTTAAACCTTACAGGGGAAAGTTTATTTTACATCCAAACTATGCACTTTTTGACTCACCTGGTAGATACACGTGCACCGCTGATGCCTGCCAGGTCATGGTTTTTAGCCTTGGTGTGCTATGAATTATCACTAGACAAATTTCTAGCCTTACAGGACGACCGTTAGTCGGAGGGTTCACTAGCTCTTAGACTATAATTCTGGAACTCATTTTATGTGGATTTAACGTAAATCTTATCCAAAAATGCTTTCTAAGGAAGTAATTATATCAAGTTCAAATTAATATTATACACCTTTACAAACAATACCAAAAGTTTTTTCATATATATTTACATAAAATTTTCTGTATTTTTTATTGTTAAAAATGAATGAAGTATGTTAAAGTAAGTAAAAAAAGCTTGTAATTTTTAACATAGCGTTACTGCGTTTAGTCCAGTCGGGTTAGACGGTTAGACGAATAACAGGCCTAACCTTGCATTAGGAGCTGCCCCAAATTTTATTTTTTAATCTTTAGGGGGCTCAATAGTAGTGTAAATTTAAAATCTCGACTGAATTCCGCCATTGCTTTAGCCGCCATCTTGATTTTAAACGAGAACCGTTTTTGCTCAATATCTCCGCCATTTTTAACTTTTCAACAAAAAGTATAACAACCAAAATTGTTGAAAATGTAATTTTCCATCATTTCTATTTTCACAATTTTTTCGTGCCATCGATATTTTCCGAGTTATAGCGGAAAATAGTGACAGTTATACATAAAAATAGAGCATAATTATTGAATTATCTCGTTTATTGTTAGCTTTACGACAAAAATGTCCCTATACAAAAATATTCTACACAATTTTAGTTTCTCATTTTTTTGCTAAAGTTAATATTTAAGGTAGTATGTATGCGATAATGGCGCGAGCGTAAGACCTGATTGATTTTGTAGCAAATGTTTTTGTTCAATATCTACGCCATTTTCAACTTACATTTTTCCAAATATGATTTCCTACAATTTCTTTTTAACAATTTTTTTCATGCGGTTGATGTTTTACGAGATAAGTGGGAAAATAGTAAAAAGTGGTGAGGGGAGCATAATTACTGAATTGAATCTTTTTTTCCAAGCTGCCCCAAATTTTATAATTCTATCCTTTAGGGGAGATCAATAGTAGTGTAAATTTAAAATCTCGACTGAATTCCGCGGTTGCATTAGCCGCCATATTGGTTTTAAAGGAGAACCGTTGTTGCTTAATATCTCCACCATTTTCAACTTTTCGACAAAAACGGTAGGAACTAAAATTGTTGAAAACGCAATTTTCTACAATTTCTTTTCCACAATTTTTTTATGCGATCAATATTCTCCGAGTTAAGAAGGAAAATAGTGGAAGCGGAGGGGAAGCATAATTATTGAATTGTCTCATTTATTATTAACTTTACGACATAATTGTACATAAACAAAAATAAAGAGAATTATATTTTATACAATTTTTGAAACTTCCAATGAAACCAACCAAACTAAGTACATAAAAGACATAAATAATAACTTATATGCATTAAGTTCATTTAATTTTATTAAATAGCGGGTTTTATTGGTTGAATTTGTCTGTCGATAATTAAGTTTCATGTCAGCTAACATATTTTAATATTTCAACAACTTTTCTTTAATATTGGACCCCGTTAGGGGGACTTTTCCTATTCCCCCCCTCTTAGACCCGCCACTAGTTCTCTAGAAAAATTGTAGTAAATCGTAATTGCAACAATTTCAGTCCTTACACTTTTTGTCGAAAAGTTGAAAATGGGGAAAATATTGAACAAAAACAATTGCTTGAAAATCAATCAGGTCTTACGCTCGCGCCTTTACCGCATACGTACTACCTTAAATATTTATTTTAACAAAAAAATGAAAGACATCAAAATTGTACAAAATTTAATTCTCTTCATTTTTGTATAGGTTAAAATTTGTTGTAAAAGTAATAATAAACGAGATAATTCAATAAATCAATAATTATGCTTTGACTGTCACTGTTTTCCCCCTTCTTCTTAACGTGCCCTATCAAGCCCCCTTGACGTTGGCGATTAACATGGCGAAACTGTCTCTGTCTCGAGCTATTCTAAATAGGTGTTCTGCTTTTTTTATTCCTGTCCACTCCCGGATATTCTTCAACCAAGAGGCCTGCTTTCTATCCCATCCCAGATTTTACCCATCATAATAAGTTGAAGAATATTATACCGGTCTCCCCTCACTACGTGTCCAAAATAGGCCATCTTTCTATATTTGATGTTATCAAGCAGCTCGCGGGTAGCATTTGCTCTCTTAAGGACTGCCACATTTGTCAGAATAGCCGTCCATGGTATTTTCAGAATACGTCTGTGCAGCCACATTTCAAAGGCCTCCAAACGGTTAATGGTGGATATTTTTAATGTCCATGCTTCGACACCATACAAGAGGACTGACCAAATGTAGCATTTAATCATGCGCTTTCGAAGTTGAAGTTGCAAGGTATCATTACAGAAGAATGACCTCATTTTTAAAAATGTCGTGCGGGCTATCTCGATTCTACATTTTATCTCTTTTATCTGTTTTCCCCCATAACTCGGAAAATATGGACCGCACGAAAAAAATTATAATAAACGAAATTATAGAAAATCGCATTTTCAACAATTTTATTTTAAAATGGCGGAGATATTGAGCAAAAACGTTTCTCGTTCAAAATCAAGATGGCGGCTAACGCAACGGTCAAATTCAGTCGAGATTTTAAATTTATACTACTATTGATCCCACCTAAAGATTAGAAAAATAAAATTTGGGGCAGCTCCTAATGCAAGGTCAAATGGTATCCCGACTGGGCTAGTTTTAATTTTTCAGATGTGGCATTCACTGTTATGGGTCTTGTCCAGATGAAGCGACTTAATTCGCGCATTTGTTTTTCAAAATATCCAAAATTGAATTGCTTTTGTTTGTTCATGGTAAATGGTATTTGTTCATGGTGTTTGTTTCATGATCTCTTTGTTAACTAGAAATTGTAATCTTCGGTGAATTGTTAAATTTATTACATAATATACCTAGTATAATGAGAAGAATATTTCGTATTTTCTTAGGATGCCTCTACTTCAATTTCGTCCATCTAGTTTACATGCATAGATGGATTCATTATAGTCCAGAGAAATAAGGATTTTCTCGGGACACTCAAAGATCCAGGCAGCTGACCACTTTTTTGGTTATTGTAGACCTAAAGGAAGAAAACCTACCCGTTTCCTGCCTAGAGTTCGTGTCCGCTTTTTAATTATTAACAATTTAGTGCAAAAATCGCGATATTTTCGATTTTTTGCACCCCATTCAAAAGCTAAATAGTTGACATAAAATTACAAAATTTAATTTTTTAGAACATTGAAAAACCTTCAAAATGCCGATTTTTGAAAGTTAAAAAGTTAATTTGTTGCTACGCAAACTGCAAAATAAGTGAAAATCGTTATTTGTTAATAACTTTTACTAAAAATACCTTAAAACTATAGTGTTTCAATCAAAGTTGAGAATTGGGGTACTTAACAAACACTAAAAATTTGAGATCGATCCATTAATTAGTTTAAGAGTTATTCTATTTGTTTATCCCAGAGACCTTTATTTTGCAATAACATAAAACAGAAAATAATGAAGATTCTGAGCAATTCTGAGTATTCCAAATGAAAGTAGAAGAGTGATAGTATCAAAATGTATTAAAAAAAGATAAAAAAATAATTAATATAGTCAAAAATCCTAATGCCAAATTTTTGAAATTTTGTAATTTATAAATATTTAGAATAACTTTAAAAATTTTGTCCGTAGAAATAATTTTTTATATATTCGAAAAGCTAGTATTTTAACACGAATTTTCAAATAAAAAAATTTAGCCTGGGTTCATTTGGGACAAAGTTAGCCATGTGTTTTTTTAAATTCACAGCTAATTTGTTTATAATAATTAAGGAATCTCATTAATGCGATTTTAAAGAATGGGATTTGTAATTTTTTTTTCATTTGTACAAACATTGTACCTTCACAGCACCCTCTACGATTGTTAAAAGATGTAGTTCAAACGATTACTAGGGGGAACCTACAACCTACAATTCCACCGAGTTAAAATACCGAAAAAACAATTTTAAACCAATAAAATTTCTAATGTCATTTCTACGTACATTACAAATATGCAATTTGTTTATAAATTTATTAATTAATAGACAGTCTAATTTGTTTAAACAATTCTTGAAAAAATATTTTTTTACAAGAATCTATTTTATTATTCATAGTATCATTAATGATAATATAAAAGGTTAATATATTTTTTATAATATAAAACGTTAAAGTACACTTTAATAAATAAATTATTTTTATTAGATGATTATTTATCGAAGATAATTTATTTATTAAAGTATACCTTAACTTTTTCTGTAATTAATAATGATAGTATGATTAAAATCATGGATTTTTGGGAAAATATTATTTTTTTAAAAATTGTTTAAACAAATTAGACTGTTTATTAATTAATAAATGTCTGGACAAATTGCATATTTGTAATATACAGAAAAATTAAATACAAATTAAAAAAAAGAACAATCAAAATAATATTCAGTAGACCCCGAGATATAGAAAATGATAGTAGTTTTAAGTTGCCTTTTTTAGTTTTTGAACTCGTGCATTTGTTGGCTCCCAGCTCCTCCTTCACTTACCACGACTAGTCACCAATTGAACTACATTTTTAAAAATTCGTGTAAAATGCCAGATTTTGAATATGTAAAATGATTTTTTCTACGGACAATGTTTTTAAAGTTATTCTAAATGTTTATAAACTACAAAATTTAAAAAATTTAGCATTAGGATCTTTGACTATATTAGATAATTTTTTATCTTTTTTAGTACATTTTGATAGCATCAATCTTCTACTTTCTTTTGGCATACTCAGAATTACCCAATGTTTAATATTTTTTGTCTTATGTTATTGCAAAATAAAGGTCTCTGGATAAAAAATTAGAATAACTCTTAAACTAATTCATGGATCGGTCTCAAATTTTGAGGGTTTGTTAAGTACCCCAATATCCAACTTTGGGTGAAACACTAAATTTCTAAGGTAGTTTTAGTAAAAATTATTAACAAATAACGATTTTCATTTATTTTGCAGTTTTAGTAGCAACAAATTAACTTTTTAACTTTCAAAAATCAATGAAGGTTTTTTGAATTCAAAAATGAAGGTTTTTCAATGTTCTAAAAAATTAAATTTTGTAATTTTATGTCAATGATTTAGCTTTTGAATGTGGTACAAAAAATCGAAAATATCGCGATTTTTGCATTAAATTGTTAAAAATTAAAAAACGGACGCGAACTCTAGGCAGGAAACAGGTAGGTTTTCTTCCTATATGTCTAATAACTAAAAAAGTAATCAGCTACCTGGATTTTTGAGTGTCCCGAACATGGTCTATTTCTAGCTTATTTCCCTGAAGTATTAAACAACTAATATATTGAATTTTTATTTGCAGTTTTTGTATCCAGATTTCTTGCCCTCCAAAACAAGTTTTGAAAAAGTCAGGAGATTCCGTTGAAATTTTGTGAGTTGCTATAATAACAGTAGGTATCATCTCTATCCGTTTGATGATGGTGACTGAAGAAGTAGGAATATCAGTAACTATAAGATCAGCCCCATTATATTCTTTGGACTAACCAAGCAGTGATGTTTTTTTATAATTCTTTTTATAACCAGCAATTGGTATCCAATGTTTTTCCAGCGGGCCTAAATATTTTATTAGATAATACGTAATTAGAGAAATTATTTTTGTCATTATTTTGTTAGTAATGCACCACCACCGATCTCGATGTGGTTAGGTATTTCTTGCATGCTTGTCCAATATACGTTTTGAAGTATTTATTTTGTATCAATTTAGTGCTGTATTTTTCGATGAAGGTTGAAAACCTACGAGCTAGCTAAAATCATTGTCAACTTAGTTATAGTTTGCCACTTTTCCATCATGGTAGGGGAGCCCAAGCGGGGATTTTTGCAGTCACTCGAGCGCGTCAGATTAGCATATGGTGAGAAACCTGGTACCCTGCAGATGTACCTCTACTATATATTGGCTCTTAACACAAGGGAGTTCGTTAAGGGGGGCCCGAAAAAAAAATCTACCCTTAAAAAAACTCGAAATTGTCAGATTAAGATAAGGTAGGTTAAGTACATGCAAACGAGTGTATGTTTCAAGAATCTGACGATTTGAGCCGGGCGTAAGGAAATGGGTGAGCCCCAAATTTTCACAAGATAAAACCGAATATTTCGCGAAATGAATGACAGATCGAAAAACTAAAAAATATATGCTCAATATTTTTTAAAAATCTATCGAATGATACCAAACACGACTTCTCACGGAGAGGGGTGGGGGGTAAATTGAATATTTTAAATACGAATCCCGTGATATTTCGCGAAATGAACATCAGACCGAAAAACGGTAAAATACACTTATTCAATATTTTTGACAAATCTGTCGAAAGGCACCAAACACGACCCCCCATGGATGTAGGGTGGGGGGTAACTTTAAAATCTTAAATAGGAACCCTCACTTTTTATTGCAGATTTGGATTCCTTACGTAAAAATAACTAACTTTTATTCGAAACATTTTTTCGAATTATGGATAGATGTCGCTATAATCGGAAAAAACGATTGTTGGAAATGGAAAATTAAATTAAAAAATGGCAAGCGCCCACTAAAATGGAAAACTTTACTTAACTTTTTTTGGTTTTAGGACCTACTGTTTACAACCCAATAGGTTCCCAAAGCGCTCGAGTGACTGCACATTTAGCATACTTTGCTCCCCTACCATCAGTGAGATAGGATTTATTAATTGTCAGCGGGAGCGAGATTTTAAGGATTTTGTGTCCAAATTCTTCATGTTAGATCTTATCAAAAGTCTAACTAATATAAAAGAATAAAGATTACAACATTTATTTTATTCTAGTCTAGTATGTTAAGTATGTTAAGTCCTGTATTCTACGCAGTCGCTGAATAATTTCTTCTTCTTATTGCGGCAATATTCGAAGATCGATGAACCAAATGGTAATTGTAGCTTTAGAAGATGCATAAGTAGTAAAACCATGAACAATTTAATAAACTTATTTTTAGTTAAATTGATCCTTTGTTCTTATTATTTGTTTGATACGTTCCACATCTAAACGCAAAGAGTTTTCGAATTCGCGTATAGAAAACGGGTAGAAAATGGCAGTAAGGTCGCATCATCTCGACAATGTCATGGTGCCGCATCTCATGGTAGTTTAGTAAATATTATTGAATTAATTTTATTATATTGTCTTAAAATATACTGAGAAAATATGTACAATAAATATCATTATAATAAAATTTTGTTGAAATTAAAAATTTTAGTGTTCGCTCAGTCTTTGATCATGAATAAATGTATTCTATTTTAAGATATAAATAGTAGATACCCATATACTGATATTATTGTTGTGTTTACGTGCACAATTAGATTTCTTTCTACACACTACTGAAATCATATTTTGTCTTCATTATCTTCTTGATTTCGCTTTGAAGTATAATGAATTTAAGGGTAAAAACTCCAATATTGTAAATTCAAACTTCCAAAAATTCTCTATCATTTCCACCCTACTTTTCATAAACCTTCATCTAATATAACTTCAAATTCTTTCTTGTTATATGGTAGATCATTTTTCCTGCATAAATATGATGTTTACATCAAAACCGTATTTTCGTGTAAAAGTATAAATATATCGTAATATATGGAGCTTATTTTCTATTGCAGATTTAGATTTTGTTTACATTGTAACTATTTCAGTTTACCAAACTCTGACCAGGCTTACTCAATTCTGAATATATTTTATCTTCCGAAGCTATTTTATTGTGGCAATACAATTTACTATTTTTACTAGGAATAAGCCACAATTTTACTTTAAACATTTCGATTTCCACTTCGGAAATCGTTCGAAATCGTCGAGACCTAAACGTCAAAATAAACTTATTTTAAAGTAAAATTGTGGCTCATTCTCAATAAAACATGTAAATTTTATATGTTATGTTTTTTGTACACTGTTACCCTTTTATTCTACATTCCAAGTACTTACATTTTTGAATATTTTTAGATAATTTGTATAGTAAGTCAGTGGTAGTAACTGCTTGAAGTTGGAAGACCAAGTATGTCTTTCCTTCCTTCTTAAAACATATAATTGAAATAAATATATTCTTAATTCGTGAAAATTTATAATTAGCAATGCGGAGATCTGTAGTTTTCTTATGACTCTTGCTTAAGAAGTCCTATTTTTTAACGGTCTTCTGAATTTTATGCAGTTCTATAAGATATTTACCTAATCCTTTTTCCAGGGCAGTTCGTTTTGGTATTTGAAAAAATATTTCTTTCTTCTTTATAATATTTTGGTCTTCGTAACAAACAATTTTATCAGTAAGCATTTGCTGTGTTTCTATTATATAGTACTTTCTTCTGTCTTTTAAACCATCAATGACTTTCTACATGAATTTCTTATAGTATAGTGTCCAATTATTTTTAACTGATTGTAAAATATACTTTTCTCAGTGTATATATTATATGTTATATTTTGATGGGATACATGATTCTGATATAATCTCTCCAAACCACAGCGGTGAGGAATGCGCAATTAGTAAAGGAACTTACCGAACGGCCTAACGGGGTGTTTGTCCCACAGGAACGTCCTCTTGACTGGGGAAAGATATGAGTCGCGGAGATAGAATGGGGATTTGCCCCATGGGTTGTGCACAGAAGCGGGTTTGAGAGGAGAGTCCCACCAGAAGGGATCACGAGATACAGCGGATACAGGGAGATTTGGAGAAGGGTTTAAAATGTCGTCGAATAGTTTCTTACTTGGATACAACCCTCCACGGGTATAAATTGGTTGGCCAGCGTAGTTAAAGGCTACTTCGTTTGGACGAGGAGCAAATTCACCAGCCTGCAAATGAAGAAACAGTATGAATTAAGACTTATTATTATTTAGCATACTATCAAAATTAGAAGAAACATTCTTGATCTTTAATACATAATATATTTGTTTGACAATTTAATAAGATTTGCCCGCTTTTTTGCACACGAATAACTTTATTCACAAAATAGGTATATTGATGGCTAAAAAATGCAACACTTTGTATACGGTTATTTATTTGGATCAAAAGTATTTCTTTGTAAGTCTTATCAAAAAATGTATATGTGATGAAAGTTTTCACCTCACTATCTTTTCTTTAACTGAAGTTTTTTCTTTTTTTTTGCAAAAACAAATAGATAAAAAAATTATTTCTGTATATTTAACTTTAGTTTATTTTTGTAAATTTTAGTTAGTCATTTTAGATTGTTTTTGATTTAACCAAAATATTTAAAATGCCTATAGTTCGCAGCTGTCGGCAAGTTCGTCATTTAAGTGACTTCGAAAAAGGCCGCATTGTAGATATAAAAGAGGCCGGTTTTATTTTACGGCCATTTGAAAAGATTTGAAGCATCCATCAACAGTATTAAGAGTTTGGAGGAAAAGTGGTCTACTGATGAGACTTATCGGCGTGAGGGTCTGGACGTCTTAGACTATTTCAAGGCCTTGATTCTATGACCAAGACCATCTTAGACTTCTTGCTCTCAGAAATAGACGGGACAGTGTAATTCAAGTAAGAGATGTTTTATTTGCAGATACAGTAAGGGTAGTCTCAGAAGGATAGAATAGACTGAGTGCTTACGGTCCGATTTGATGTTACCTTTGACACCACATCTTAAAACTCGACGCTTAGAATGGTGCAGAGCTCTGCAAAACTGAAATGGCTAATGGAATTTTGTCTGCTTCAGTGATGAATCTTGGTTTTGTTTGGTGGCTCCGATGGGTGCATGATAAGACGTTTTTGAGATGAGAGACGAAACATAAACTTGGTTGTTGAACGTCATAAAACAAGACAACCAAGTATTATGCTACGGGGTGTTTTATGTTTGGGAATCAGATCACAATTAGTGAGGAACAACAAGGTTTTCGAAAAAATAGGTCCACAATAGACTCCATATTCATAGCCAGACAAATTGCTGAGAAAGCACTGGAATATAATGAACCTTCATTTATGTGATTTATAGATCTGACTAAAGTCTTCGATTGTGTACGATTAGAAGATCTGCTAAGATTGCTAAAGGAAAAAAATCAGCCCAACAAGATGATAAAGATAATTAAAGACATTAATAAAAAGAACAAAACCAGAATAAAAGTCGATAATGAATTAAAAGTGGAAGTAGAAATCAACTCGGGAATCAGACAACGGAATAGCTTGAACCCATTGCTTTTTAATCTAGTAATGGACAAAATCATAGAAAACATTAAATGTACAGGAAAAGGATATAAAATGACAGAAAAACAAATAAAAATCCTTTGTTATGCTGACGACGCAATCTTAATCTCCGATAACGAGGATAACTTACAGCGAATGGCACAAACTTTCAATACAGTGGCGAAGAATACAGCATGAAAATATCAACAGCTTAGACCAAATCCCTGGTAGTGTTACGGGAACCCATAAGATGCAAAATAGTAATTAACAACGAACTAATTGAACAAGTCTCGAGATTCGAATATCTGGGAGTCGAAATATGCAGTTATGGGGTTTTTACGGGGTTACGGGGTTACGGTAAATAATAAAGAACCTAAAAAGAATAAAGCGCCAGGAACAGACGAAATTTTGGTAGAATTATTAAAACATGGATGATTCGAAAAGAATTCATTATATAATAACATTCATATGGACAAAGGAGGAAATGCCGGAGGAATGGGCAGTTGGCCATAAACAGTCAATATTTATAAGAAAGGAAATAAGAGGAAATTCCAGAATTATAGGCCAATTACATTGCTATTTTGTAGTATACAAAATTATTTTAGGTATTATCTACTCGTACAATATATTGTTAGAATACTAGGAAAAGATAATTTGTGATTATCAAAATGGATTCAAACCAAATAAAGCCACTACTGACAATATATTTATACTAATAACTATACAATAAAAAGCTTATGAAGACCTTCGTAATCTAGGTATTCTTAAAAAATATATCAGCGTTATAAAAATGACGTTGCAGGGTTCAAAAGCCGTAGTTAGAGTAGATGGAGAACTGACTCCCCTATTTGACATCAATGTGGGAGTGAGACAGGGAGACGCACTATCAACCATACTATTCAACCTAGTTCTTGAAGCAATCATCAGAAAAACCAATGTAACCGGCCGTATAAATACCAAAGCAGTACAAATTACTGCATATTATGCAGACGATGTAGCTATCATTAGTAGGAGTAAACAACGAGTAATGGAAGCGATGGAGGAAATTAATCCTAAAGCACGAAAAAGAGGGTTTGAAATAAACGAAACAAATATGAATTACATGACCGTCAAAAGAAAACTTGACAATGAAAATAATATCGCAATAGACAACTATACCATTGAAAGTGTGCACAGAACATATATGTGTGTACATATCTGGGCACAGAAATCAATTAGAAGAATTCCGTCAGCAGATAAATAATAATGAATGCACGTATTTCCAGTGGGAATCGTACATACTGTGCTATTAAAAGATTGATGGCATCGAAATGATTAGACAAAAGAACCAAAATTACTAGCTACAGAACATTGATTAGACCCGTAGTAACCTATGGTTGTGAAACCTGGCTAATGACAAAAAAGATGAAGCTGAACTCAGGTGATTTGAGAGAAATCTACTAAGAAAATTATATGGCCCGGTGCAAGAGAAAGACGGCACATGAAGAATCAGGAGAAACAACGAGGTTAATGAATTGAATGAAGGGCAAAAACAGCAAAAAAAAAAATTATAATGGAAGCCGATAGAAAGACGAAAAAAAAAAGGAAGACCTAGAACGAAATGGTTGGATGACATGGAAGACGACCTGAAAAATCGGGACAGGGATCACTTGTGAGCCCTTCAGACACCTAGACCTCCTACGGCGGGTCCATTGTATCACCCCTATCTTACGGACAAGTTCCATAAGACTCTGGTCTTTGGTCTTTGGCGTTTCTGGTGTCTATGAATATAAGACAATGGAGGAGAAGGGCATGAGAGAGGCCTAAATGGAAGGACATAGCCAGACAAGCCAAGACCTATCCAAGATTATGATCCTAAAAGAAGAAGAAGAAGAATTTCTGTTGGGACTGAGCATTGAATTCTCCACTATAATTTGTAATCTACTATTGTTGTTCAATGGAGATAAGTGTAGAAGCTATAAGCTAGTTTTTATTAAACAAATTCATAAGAACTCTTCATTACATTAGGAGATGAGGGCAATTGCATAATAATATTCACTTCTGGTGACGAAGTATTCCCAAAAATTTTCGATTTCCTAGTAAAAATATTTGAAGAAAAGTTTGTGAACTGTCTTTTGTATTTTAGGACTGTGATATCTCCCAAATCTCTAGATGCGAATTGAAATCTGAAGTCAGTTCATGACGTAAACAAGATGCTAACGTCTATATTAATTTTAATTATTAAAGATTCTTACCTTGATTGGAGTTGGTCTTCTGCTTCCAACGGATGGCCATAAGGAGGGATAGAGTTTGTCGAGCTCGGCAAGACGGTCCATGTGATCCAACCAGGAGCGGTGTGGATCGTATTTGTCAGCAGCTGGAGCAGGTCTCTTACTGTACACTAAGTACAATGGATAGCGAGAGAATGGGTAAGATGTGTGGAAAATGCTGCTGGGCCATTGTGATGGCTCGCGTCCTTTTACACGGTCAATGTGGTGTTTCCATGCCTCGTCAGCGTCGATTGGTTTTGGTTTTGTGACGTGGTATGCTAATTAACATTAAAATAAGAGTAAAGGTGAATTATCATTGCATGTTCTTACGTTGGATACCCAAGTAAATTACAAAAGAGAACTGAGTTTTTTCTGCTACAAATTTTAAAATATACATAATATAGAGTTCTAGTTTTACTCGTAGTAAATTATCTTGTGAGTTTTTGTATTATTGAATTCATTTACAAATATGCAGCATATAAGAACAGATCGTAATATTTATTAAATCTAATTTTTTAAGGCTTAGTTTTTTTATTTTCTATTTTTCATTATAGTAATGTGTAGTATAAAATGTCGAACCTTGCTCAAGATGACTCAAGTGTGCACAATGTATACAGATCTGAATCAATGGAGGATAAAGAATTTTTTAAAGAATCTATTTGGAATAGTCTGGAAAAATCAAACAACGTCAACATTAATGTTTCTAGCAGGTGTTAAGTTTGGTAAAATGTAATAAAACGTTCTTGTATATATAGACACCTCAGAACGGGGTGTCAGAAAAGGAAGTATACTATGTCCATAATTTTTCAAAATTTATGTGGGGAGCATATTATGAGAAGAGCACTTGCAGGATTGGGAAACGGCATCTTAATAAATGGTCATCAAATAAACAACCTACGTTTCGCAGATCACACAGCCATACTTGCGAGTAGTCAAGCAGAGCTTATTGATCTTATACGACTGGTCGAAAACGAAACTCAAATAACTGGATAGACTACATAACAATCATCCACACATAACCACAATTACCGGTTTGAGGTTGTGACGGCTACTTATATTTGGGATCATAGATCATAAACATAGGGATATTACAGGAAGAGATTGAACGTAGATGTGATCTAGCAAAAGTTGCCACAGCAAAAATGACCAATATATGGAGACTGTCAAATTTAAAGACCTTAAAAATAAGTTTGATCAACTGCTTTATTCCCAATACTGACCTACGGATGTGAATCTTGTACCTTGAGACAATCGAAAAAAAAGATAGACGCCACTGAAATGTTTTGTTGGGGACGAATGTTACGAATTCCTTGGACCGACCGGACCGTATGACAGATAATTTAATTTTAAGAGAGCTAAAAGTTAGGCAACAACTCTCCAGTAAAGTCCATCTCCAACAATTAAAATACTTTGGACATGTTATGAGAGCAAACACAGCAAACATGGAAAGACCCATTATACAAAGAAAGGTGGAAGGCCGAAGATCACAAGGAAGATCCCTTATAAGATGGATCGATCAAATTTCAGAAATATGCAAAAGACCTATGTATGAATTAAAAGAAATGACCAGAGACAGAGATCTTTGGAGGCAGACAATACACATCACGTCGACCATTACACTCCCTCTGGAGGGTCAGGGTTGAAGGGAGATTGGTATAGAAATTATTAACACCTAAAGTTATTAATATTCTGAAGAAACAGATTTTTCAGACAAATATCAGCTCATAATCATAAGGCAAGTTTCATTCTATTGAAATAAAATACAGTATTTTTGTCTGCGTTCTATGTTATGTGAGTTTGTATTAAGTAAAGGGGCAATGTCATAAATAGTTTTTATACATTGAGTTGTTCGAGTAGTTGCTGTATTCTTTGAGTTGAGTGTTTTAAGTATAAAAACAGTTTACAGAGTTCTGAACGACCTACACACAAGTTTAATCTAAATTTAACTATTTATAATAAAACTAGGTAACTCACGATGTCACAAACTACTACGGTCAAAGCTAGAAAACGATCTATTACATGTGACTCCGATCGTGAAACCAACGGTCTATTTTAATATTGTTTACAATTGATATAAAAGTTAATAGTTGTTTATTTACGTAATACTCTTTTGTATATTGTCCCATAAAATCATTTATAAAAGGTATATTTATTAAAAATAACCCTTTAGGGCTACATCACAGAACGTTTTCAGAATGATAATTCCATCTTCAGCACTGCTACGAGGTATAAATGGTTAAAATCACTAAAATATATGGGTTAAACCCATTTAAATGTTATAATATATTATGTTATAATAATATGTTATAATATTACATGATGTTTAAACTTTAAGGTGATTCACTTCATGGCAACGTAGACCTCCCAACTAGGGCGTTGCTGGCCCGGAGAGAGCCTCTTTAAACGGACCTTAGGCAGCAACTCTACCTATCTATCTACTCGTACCTATCAGCAACAATGTAATATAATAAAAATTTTATAACATTTAAAGGATTTTCACCCATATATTTTTAGTATCTTTAACCATGCAAACCTTGTAGTAACACTGAATATGGAACTGTCATTCCGAAAACGTTTTGTAATGTAGCCTGAAAGGGTTTTTTTAAAAATAAATACACCTTTCATAAAAGATTTTTTAATAAACATTTTTGTAATTTGTGGTATACAAATGACTATAGGAAATTCATTTCCTTGTGGACAATATTAAATGGTAAAAAATAAGCTTTTAAAATTGATATGTGATATTCAAAAATCTTCTTTCTCAGTTCTAGTTCTGTAAGTTACAGAGAAGAATTAGTGTTACAAGATTAGTTGGTATCTGTGTTAGAAGCAGATATTTACATGTTAAGAAGCATTTTATAAACACGCCCAATAAGCAGAGTAGTTATTATAGCATAATGTTTTTGATTCTTTTAGACTTCTTTATGTTTTTATTTAAGGGTCTAGGTTTCAGATAAGTAGTTCATATTTTAGAAACCTCAACAGTACATATTTCTTGTTGATAATTATATGTTGTAAAAAAGTATTTGTGCCAGATTCATAAATCTATAAACCATTTGCAATTTGCTTTCCATTCCGGAAATCGTTCTCAAAAAGTGAATAAACAAATTAATAAATAGTTTGTTGTTTGGCACTTGGCAGTTGATAAAAAATGCTTCTGACTATTTAATCTTACCTGTTTCGCTCCATATAATCAAGTGTAGATACCGTTTGACCTTGAATGGCGAGCTACTCCAAATTGTATTATTCTAATCTTTAGGGGTGGTTAATATAAGTATCTACTGTAAATTTAAAATCGCAACTGAATCTTACTGCTGCCTTAGACACTACCGCGTTAGCTGCGATCTTGGAGCTAAAGGAGAACCATCTTGCTCAATGTCTCCAATGGGTCAAACTTTTCGATAAAAATGGCAAGAACTGAAATTTTTGCAAATACGGATTTTCTATAATTTCTTTTAATTCAATTTTTTTCGTGGTCAAATTTTGGTTTCTTTCATTATTTTGTTAAACTACTGACTATTATGGTTTAAATGGTATGTCTGCCATATTTGATTTTTTAATTTAGGTATGCTTTTTTAGTTGCAAAAACATATTTAATAATCACACACACGTTTATTTTTTTTGAAAAACGTTGGTTTATGAACACATAATGCTGATGCCAAAGCTCGCTGAAATAGTAAGCATGTTGAAATTTATTTTTAGAACATATGTCAAAATCTTGACACAATTATTTGAACCCAGTAACAGTTTGATAAATTTTTGTAAAACTATATTCTTAAAGTACATTTTTGACGAATTTTTTACCTGTTTAAATTTGCATATTCATTATAAAATAGAAATATTGAATTGGATATGAAAATTATATTTTTATTTAACAAATGTTTGACGTTTCGATTTCCACTTCGGAAATTGTTGTCAAAATAGATTATTTTAAAAAATTCTGAGAAAATTTTATAACCTCGTTTTTAGGTTCAGTATTTCTTTTGATATAAAGGTCAAATTTTTAATTCTTATAAAGTACCATGATATGGATACCTCCAGTTTTATTTATATTACAATAATTGCAGTAAATGGTGATCTATCATTATTGATTTAATCCATTATAACAAGATAATGTTATAATATGCATTTATTTTTCACAAAAATTGTAATTCAGGGGTACCAAAACCTTTTTAGTCAAATTTTCTTTTTTTAGATGCCCATGAGATATGTATATTCGTCAATGTAATCAACAGGATAATAGTGTACCTATAATCTAATTTATTCAAATTGAAATTTTTTTATTTTAACGATATCATTATTTGTCATTGGCGATAAGCGGCAAAAGTTTAAGGTAAACAACTTTATTCGACTTTAAAACCTTTATAGTACCTATCATGTTCTTCTTTTAATCAATACTTTGTTAACTTTTATAGTAGTGATATGATGATTTAAGAATTCTCTACGCAACTTTTGGTTTGAATAAGCAAAGTTTATTTATTGTTTGGATATCATAGATTATCGGATTTCGATACAAAATTCAACCACGACTTTATCCCTTATGCCTTTTTGTGTATTGAAAATGTCATAATAGATAAACAAAGGAAAAGGAAAATTAGAGTTGCACGGCGTTCGGTTTTTTAAAAATCGAATTTTCCTTAATTTTCTCAACTATTTTAAGGTAAAATTTTTCGTTTTCACAATCTGCCGTTATGCCTCTTTTGCCGGTTTCTTGCCATGAAAAGTAACATACTTTCAATTGACATGAAGGAAAAAATATGTTTATGTGAAATATGAAATGAGAATGTTTAAGTCATAATTAGCATCTTATATTAAATTTTTAACAATAGAATCAATACTCCTCTATCGATTCGTAAAGTGGCATAAGGGAAAAATCATCGTAGCACATGTGATTTTCTTTACAATAGAAAATTCCATTTTTGCGCCGATTTCCCGAGGAAACCCCACAGTTTTCACATATTTTACTCTCCTTGATTTCATATTTCAGTATTTTCAAAGGCAAAAGGAATAAAATAGTGGATAAACTTCTATTAAAATCCAACGTACTATCATAGCCGTCGAAAAATCCAAACTAGATGTATCTCGTATTGTCCACCCTAATACGACACGAATTTTGTATATTATTATTATTGAAATATGGAAAAGCTAAAGCAATTCTACAAAGTGGATATAATTAAATACATTAGATAGTAGAGGATATGTGATATGTGTAATTTATAATGGGCTAGATACCTATATAATTTAGAGACTTCACATCAAAGGCAATAAGATCATTTCTGTATAATATATTTATTTCATCCAATCTATGTCCTATAAGTTAAAAACTGTGTAGTTGTGTTTTTGCTCACATTTTTAATTGTAACGAATTGTTTATTTTTAGTATTTTGGTTTAGATTTTTTCAGTAGATATTTAAAAAAAAGTATCCAAACACTCGTTTCTTATTCCCCTTATATTGACAACAGGTAGTTATGTTTATCGTCATACAAAGATTTGTGTTGTAAATAAAAGAATCTGTTCGAAATGAATCTTGCAAGGAATTCAAAGTTTAATTGAAAACTTTCAGGTTCGAAAACTATATAAAAACATTATTAAGAAATTATGTGATCAACTAAAGACTTTATTTTTGAGACTTTAAAAACCTTTTGACGACACGTTTTTTTAAATTAAACTTGAAATTGATCTAGATTCTAGATAAAAGATGTAAAACTTAACATTGCTTATTGGTAACAATCTGTTAAAACAATATATTGTAACAATCAATGAAACGTGTGTTATAAAGTATATAAACTCAGGAAATCTATGGAAAATGTATCTAAGACTGAAGCATGTATCAAATATCTATTTAACTACTGGAGTAGTATTAAGTCAACAAAGTAGTATCGAACTTATACTTCGAAATGTGGGTATATGGCAAAATATTAAAAATAGTTTAGAGATTATATATATTAAATGACAAGATCATTTTTGTAATATAAATTAAGCAATTACAGTGGCTAGAGTGACGAAAATAAATATTATAACAGTATCGGATATTAAATTTGAAAACGGCAAGTAAAAATCTCATAAATAGAAAAAACCTTGTTTACAAAATCACATAGACCAGAGTGTAAGACAACAGCTGAAAATAGATAAGATTGTGCCAAATTTCAATAGATGGGAACGAGATCTCCAGACGAACATGTATTTATTAAATTTTGAACACTATTTCCACTAGATGTTTGATTTGCCAAAAATCGTTTTGGCGATTATTTATTCTTACCAATTTTTCATGTCCTTAACTTTTACCAACTTTTTATTTAAACTACTAGACACTTAAAATACTTTCACTTTAAAACTTTTATTTGCAGAGAACCAATTTTTATGTACTTTCTTGTTTCACTTATCACTATTTTATTTTTGAACTTATCACTATTTTATTTTTAAATTTTCATGGAAGGTATCCTTCCATATCCATAAGATGGCTTCTTTGTATATTTCAACTATGTTCGTATATTCTGTCCCAAATAATTAGGAGTGTGGAATAATGTAACACTATCCTATAATAGTAGTCAAAATATTTCAAAATTAAATAAACCAATGCTTAAAATTTCAATCAAGCAAAACCGTATACACGCTAACGGCTGATTCAAATTGTTTGAAATATGCTGCTGAAGCCTTGCTATAAAAATAACTTAAAAAAGTGTTTAGATATGATAAGTTTTTATTTAAAGTTTCAAATAAAAATGTAAAAGCCTCTTTCCATTTTAAAAAAATTGATTGCTATTAGCTAAGCCATACAATAATTGTTAATATGAAACGCCAAAGCATTGTTCTCTTACCTCCAAGGCGACCATGCAACTCCTGATCCCCTCAGTAAAAAAGTAAACAAAGATATTTCCAAATAATATTTAAATAAAAAAGGTACGAGGGTAGGAAAAAAATTGTGGTTCGCCCTGGCAAAGGCTGGAGCAACTTAAGGGTGGTTGGTTAAAAAAGCCATGAATGTATGCGAATATTCGCTGTTAATCAAAAAACAATTGACAACTCCCGTTTCAATCATTTGTTTATGTTACTTTCCATTAGATATGCAATTAGCATCACTCCTTTATTTACTTAGTTTAAAAATTGTTTTATAAATAGACTTACTTGGACGCATGTTCAGATCGTAATACCTAGAGTCAAGTGGTTTGCCGAGTATAAATACCAAAAGTATCAAGCGCAGTATTTTTGGAAGACCTTCAGTATTTCGTAATCGGCATGAAGTCACCGAGTAAAATTAGGTTGCCAGAAAGCCTGATCATATTATTCGTATATTTAGGAAAGTTTGAACAATGTGGAAAAATGTTTTTGAGACGGCCCACATCATCGACTGAAACGATTAATCACGAAGAGGATAAATCTATATATGACGTTATAGATAGGTATGTGTGACAGTGTGACCTACCTAAATATTATTAAAACCGATGTTAAAATATGACTTTCAAATTTATAGAAACAAATTTGCCAAACATGCCAAATTTCTTCAAAAATAGAAAAAAGTGACAGAAAATCAATGTTTCTTAGAATATAATATATTATTTGATTGCTTTTTTTATCGATTGAGAGATGGAGAATTAGTTATCTAATGCAGCATTAATGGCAACAAAGGGTATTTTGTTTGTTTCGTCTATAGTTTATTTTTTAACCAGGAGCAGCAAACTAAAAAGACAGATTCACATCCAAGAAAGTCACTAGAAAAATAACCAAATACATCTTCTTTTTTCATTGATCATGTCAGCCCACAACGGTAATCCATAAATGTTATATTATATTAATACGTCACTAAAGAGTTCTAAAAATACCTGCTTTTTATTCGCGGTGTGCAAGTACTTGGAAGGGAAACGAGAAACGACCGTGCGCGAGTCGCGGAGAATATTGCAACTATCTTAAATAATTCATATTGTCACTTGAAATTGTCAAATTGACGTATATTTTTACCTTCTGTCATTGAAGCAGAAAAATTATATATTGCTCCACAATATTGATATGATATGCAATTATTATATAAAGGTAAATTTAATTAATTGTATTTTGCTTGCAGTACTGCATTTTAATAACTAATTTTATTTACTACATACAATTGTTTACGTTTGCATAGCATAACCTGCATCTTATTTTTTCTTCTTATTATTTTTTGGGACTATGGCCTTGACAATTATCCAGCAACCAGGACTAATATAATTGACCAATATAATTAAAAGTGCGAATAAAAGTACAGAGCGTAGAAATAGAGGTCGCTTTGCCGAACTTGCACGGTCCCAATATCAGAGCAAACTAAAAATCTAAAAAATAAAGGAATAACACACAAAATACAAAAAATCGCCGATATAACTTAATTAACCTATGAAATGTCAATTGTGTCAAAATGTAATAAATGTCAATAGTGTCAAAATTTTATATCAGTGGAGTAAATTTGCCTGCGGTTGGACCAATTATTACAAACAAGCATTACAGCGCGGTAAATTTGAATCACTCCTCTTGATTTAAAAACAAACCATAGTGGGCAAGTTAACACATACAGGATGTCCAAAAATCTCCTCACAAACGAAGACCGGAGATTCCTCAGATACTTTTAAGACAATTTAATCCAATTCACCTAGTCCGAAAATTCTTCCTAAGGGAACTAAAGCTCTTTAAAGGTGGCATTTTGTAATTAGTTTTTTTTAAGTATTTCCAGAACGCTTCTATTTAGAAAAGCTAAAACTGGTACGTCTATTTATCTTCCAGAAATAAATCGATTCCATTAATAGGGCTTTTCATTCACAGTCATGTGTTTCGAGCTTCTGTCATATGTCGTATAATCCGTGTATATTAATATTATACACAGATTATACAACATATGACAGAAGCCCGAAACAAATGGCAATCGATGAAAAGCTCTATTACGAATTTATAGTACCTACCGGTCGTAGGTGTCCGTTTTGAGTAGGGCAATGGTTATTTTGTCGCATAACGTTTTTGATAAAATACCCGTTGCCGTTGAAACTAGAAATTCGCAATTAATGGAATAGATTTATCTTTGGAAGATAAATAGGCGTACCAGTTTTCGTTTTTCTAGATATGAGTGTTGTGGGGATATTAAAAAAAAAACTAATTAAAAGACGTCATCTTCAAAAAGCTCTAGGTCCCTTAGGAAGCATTTTCGGATTAGGTGGTAAAATTATCTGAGGAATCTCTGGTCTTCGTTTGTATAATAATGGTAATAAGGTATATGTATAATAAACATATAGAAGCCGGACAGAAAAGACTAAAAAAGACAACTAATTTTACAATAATAATTAACAAAAGTGGTTAAAATATCTTTTCGAAAGTCAAAGTATAAAAATTATTTAATTAAATTACCTATTCTCATTAATTCATTCGTCTGGAAGTATTTGGAAGGATAATTTTAAGGCTAACGCGAAATAAACAAATTAGACCATAGAGAAATTGGCATTATAATATTAAAATTGTATTATTTGGTTTGTTGTAAGAGAAACAGAATATAAGCTGGTATAATTGTTTATTTGAGAAAAATTTAAGAAAATTCAGCAAAACTATAATTGTGTTTTTTAAAATTGGTTTGACTGCATATCCAGTTAATTGTTTATAGCATCAACATGATAGAAATGCGATTAAAAAATAGAATAGGAAGTTGTTTTGAAAAAGGAAGTTGTAAAAAATTGGTTAATTAAGATTAAAAGTGCTTTACTAATATTATCTACTAGCAATAAGATAAAGTTTCTGATTGAAGAATGTTATGAGTTGCACTGTCTATAAGAAGAGAGAGTATCTGTTAAATAGAATGGCGATAAAATGGCATAAGTTTCTGATTGAAGAATGTTATGAGTTGCAATGTCTATAAGAAGAGAGAGTGTCTGTTAAATAGAATGGCGATAAAATGGCACATATACCTTTACTACTATTGTGCTTTTCAACTGGTAAGCAAAAACAATTTGAGAGATTTAGGTAAACATGCTACTTATATTATAACCTGACGTTATTTCTCAAACGCCATATTCTCCTTTTCACAATGTATATACCTTTTTCAGAATAGCTTAACTTTTAAAAAATTCGAATACTATTAGGTTTGTTCTAGCCAACAGTCAAACTAGTCACTAGTCAGAAACCGTCAGCAAACAGTTGGTCAGTGAGAGAATAATATAATACAGTCACCAGTGCTATCCCCTCTACTCGCGCTGGTCCACTATTCGCTGATGGTTTCAAACCGTTTGAAACTGTTGCTAGAACAAACCTATATTTTTTCAATGGTTTTGCTTTCTTCTTTTGATCTTTTATTTAAGATTTAATACATGTATATTTATATTGCTAATATATTTGTATTTACTGCTATTATTTAAATTTATTAATCATGCATTCATTATATTATTATGTTACTCAAGAAAAGAAGGTCCGGAAAAAAATACCGAAAAATTGGATTGTATGAGTAATAATTAGAGAATCTGCATTACAACACTCCAGAAAAAAGAAGAAAGTAACACCAACTCACACATGAAAAGATTCACAGAAAAACTATTGGTAGCTAACTAAATATGGAACAAAGCAAAATACTTATGGAAAAGCTGGTAAACACGGTCGAACGGGGATCAACAGGTAGTCGAGAGATTAACAACCTCACCATCACTACTATGTATTTGCAGTTGAATTACTGTAAGGTTAGGATAGGTTAGGTTTACTTCACTTCATATAATATTTTTTCTAAATGTGTGATTAGTAACCTAAATAAATAAATTAGATATTATTTTTTATTCCATATTTTAATATTTTTTATTTTTAGGCATCAGATGTTCATTCGCCAAATTTTTAAATATTTTCATATTTTTGAAATTTTGGTGAATGCACTTAACCCATTATAATCTCAAGTTTAAAAATTAAAATTAGATATACAGAGAGAGTCTGTAATTTGGAATAAATTCAATATCTCAAATACTAATTGTTTATTTGAAAAATGCTCAGACCCGTCGATTAGTATTTCAAATTGTCCTTTTTGACATACAATAATAATGTATACCTACAGAGTGTCCCAATTTAGAGATATGACGTCATCGTTGATTTTCTTAAAAGGCAACACTGTCATTTTGATAGCTATTTTGCTAGGGTGTGTAAAGTTATACACAACTGCAAAATACAAAATTTTTATTCTCTACCATTTACAAGATAATAGAAAATAACAAAGTTATATCTGTAATTTGGAATAAATTCAACAATTAAAATACTAATTGCTTTTTTGAAAAATACTCAGGCCCGTCGATTAGTATTTCAAATTGCCATTTTTGACATACAATAACAATGTATACATGGTGTCGCAATTTAGAGGTATGACGTCATCGTTGATTTTCTTAAATGGCCACAGTGTCATTTTGATAGCTATTTTGATAGCGTGTGTAAAGTTATACACAACTACAAAATTTAAAATTTTGATTTCCTACCATTTACAAGATAATAAAAAATAACACAATTATGAAAACCTTGTAATCAAATAATAATTGAATTTAACTATTTCAATTAAGCAAATACTCATGATGTTGCCCTCAATGATGGCCAAATTGTCAATGGGCAACGTTATGAGCATTTGCTTAATTGAAATAATTAAATTCAATTATTATTTGATTACTTGTTTTTCATAACTTTGGTGTTTTTTATTATCTTGTAAATGGTAGGAAATAAAAATTTGAAATTTTGCAGTTGTGTATAACTTTACACACGCTATCAAAATAGCTGTCAAAATGACAGTGTTTCCATTTAAGAAAATCAACGATGACGTCATATCTCTAAATTGGGACACCCTGTATATATTATTATTATAATATATTGTATAAAATGACAATTTGAAATACTAATCGACGGGTCTGAGCATTTTTCAAAAAAACATTTAGTATTTTAATTATTGAATTTACTCCAAATTACAGATATAACTTTGTTATTTTCTATTATCTTGTAAATGGTAGAGAATAAAAATTTGATATTTCGCAGTTGTGTATAACTTGACACATCCTATCAAAATAGCTATCAAAATGACGGTATGGTCATTTAAGAAAATCAACGATGACGTCATATCTCTAAATTGGGACACCCTGTATACATTATTATTGTATGTCAAAAAGGACAATTTGAAATACTAATCGACGTGTCTGAGTATTTTTCAAAAAAATCTATTAGTATTTGTGATATTGAATTTATTACAAATTACAGACTCTCTCTGTAGATATACTATGTATGTATTGTACAAAATGTACTATTTTTCCAAGCATAATCAAAATTGATATTAAAAACTGTTGTATTAAAGAACTTAATGAGAAAAATACTGAAAAAATAAGTGTTACTGAAGACACCATTATATAGTCCAATTAAAAAAAGATCTAAAGGACAAATCAACAAATTAATATTGTATCTTATATAAAACATGCACGCGAAAAAGACGCCTACGAAAGATATTGCTAAATCAGTTGCAAAAAAAGAAAACGATTGAAAAACCGTAATTTTAATCAAACGAAAGTCAGTCTAATTCAATAAACTACATACATACTAACAAAATAATATTAACTTGAAAGCAAGACGAACATGCAAGTTTACAGGTAATATCTTGAGATATTGTAATGAAATTTAAGGAAAATGGATATATACCAGGAGATCATGTAAAATACGTTTTTGCACGATTGATCATTTTTGACTGTTTACCGTGACAGATTTTACGTCAGTAGGTGACATTTACTAGCAACTCGACGGTAAGTAATCCAACTTGACGGTAAGTACTTTAACTCGACGGTAAGTAATTCACTTACCGTCGAGTTAAAAAAATCTCTTAATTTTAATTTATTTTTTGAAAGAATAAAGAAAACTAACGAATTATTTATTAATATTGAAACTTCTTAGGCCTATAGCCAACATTTTTTCTCTTCAAATACGTGATCAAAGTTGAAAACTTGGAAATATCAATGCCATCATAAAGAAAAACGGTGGATGTAATCATTGAATATTCTGCCCAGAGGCTTCCAGGAGCTTTCAACTGCATATGTCTTTGAACGAAATGTGCCAATAGAGTCTTTTCTTCGATTCTTAAATTCTTGCCTTCGCACCATTTTTTAATACTTTGGTAGGTATTTTGATAACGGATTTTGGATTTTTCGGGAATAATTGCGGAACACCCTTCTTCCCAAGCCCGTTCAATTTCTTCAAATTCACTTTCGCTCATATTTTAATTTATAATAATCAAAATTGTACTTAAAATTATTGACAACTAAATAAAAACTCAATTCTCCATTGTTGTTATGCACCCTAGTTACTACCTAACAACCAAAGTATCTATCTTGATAAAATGAATGAAACTAGTCAATATGACGAAAATGTTTAATTTTATAATTTATAATGGTATCAATCGTGCAAAAAACGTTATAAGCATGTCGAACGTTAAGGGTAACCGATCTCAGACAATAATTGGAGTCGTCGCTCCGCTCCTCCTCCAAACAATTGTCTTCGATCGGTATAAAACCCTTACCGTTCTCCATACTTAATATACTATTAAATCACTTTAGAATTTAAACGTTAAAGAGATAGCAAAATTTTTCAGAATAAAGGAAATTAGTAACAGTAGTAACTTATTTTCAATGATAACTTTTTATCTTCTTCTTCGGCACTATTGCATAGTGAGTTTGCCGATTTAGCCCTCCAAAGAGTTCTCTCCTCACAGTCATCTTCTCTGAGATCCCTTTCCATCATTGTATTCCCTATAATATGTGTTTACCATCTCGTAGCTGGTCTTCAACTCCATCGTCTTTCTAGAAGTTCCCATTCCATTACTCGTTTTGGCCACCTATATTCTGGCTGTTTTTAAATATGACCGTACCGTTGTAGTGCTCTGTTTTCCAAATTTTTTTGTTATTGAGCATTCTACTTCCATCCTGTGCCATATTTCCTCAGTCCTTAGTCTACTCCTTCTGTTAATTTGAACACATCTTATTCAAAAGTTCAATTCGACTGTGATTATTTTAATTCGTATCGTTGTTGTCACTAATCATATTTCCGCTCTGTGTAGCATAATGCTTTCCACGATACTGTAAAAGATTATCTTTTTGGTTTCGTTGGTGAGAGGGTTGTTCCATATCAACTCATGAAATGCTTTTGTAGCTTGCTTTCCTCGAGCTATTTTTATTCCCATATCTCGTTAACTTGTACCATTTCTATGTCATACCGGTGCTAAATACTTAAAAGTCTGGCAACTTTTGAGGGTCTCGTCTCTAAGCTTAAGTTTATATCTGCAACCTCCCCATTTATACATAAGTATTCCATCTTACTCATATTTAACTTTAGGCCCCCTCATTCGTACGCAAATTTTTTATCATATATTTCATGTGATAACTATGACAAAAAACAAAGCTGGATAAAGAATACTTATTGTGACAAGGAGTAACCATAAATATTACATGGAGGCGAACTGAACCAGTGATACAAGAGAAATAAAGTTTTTCATTGCAGTCTACGCTGCGCAGTATTTTACTCTTTTACTTTTCATTTTTACGTAGAAAATTGGAATTAATTTTTTTGGGGCATTCCTTTTCTTTCTTTGTGTTGGTGACCAGCTACAAACTCGTGACGGTATTCTTTTATTGATAATTTTTCGTACATGAAATTACTCTTTAATTATTTTTTATCTATGTTTTTTATTATATTTTCTAATTTCATCGCTTTTCTTATATTTCCATTCCTGACATGGTCAAATAGAGTTAAACCTAAACATCTTCGCTTCTGTGAGACATTTTTGCTTGTAAACCAGTTTTGACGTACAGATCAATACATGTTAATATCTCTTCCTTTTCCTATATTTATGTATATTATTATTTTTCATGTATATTAAGTATATAGCTCCACAATATTTATGCTGTTTTCTAAAAAAACGGGTTTGTTTATTTCTATTTAATACACAGTTTTTGTTATTTTTTCTATCACAAATAGTCCAAGTAATGAAGCTTAAAATAGGACAAAACCTCGAAATTTTTACAGAATGGATAGATTTGCTTGAAAATTTGAGAATAAGTAGTGGATAGTTCAAGGATCAAAATCTATATCATGCCGAAAGGCGCTTTTACCATGGGGGTGGTTGCCACCCCATCTCGTGGGTGAAATTTTTTTATTATATTTTAATCACAAAAGTTGGTAAAACTGTTCATTCTAAGCAAAAAACGTTTTATACATTTTTTTGATAAAATTGATAGTTTTCGATTTATTCGCTACCGGAAATGTTAGTTTTATATAGAAAAAATCGATGTTTTTAATAAGTTTTCTGCTAATAACTCCAAAAGTTTTCGTTTTATCAAAACAACTTTACCTAACAAAAATATACCTTTCGAAAAAATAAACAAAACTGTTTTTGTTAATTTTCATTAAGACCAACAGTAATCGAGCTATACTTTATTATATGTTGGCTCTTCTTTTTCAAATGCTAAATATTGTAGTTTCAAAGTCAAAAGACGGGAAAACTATGCATTTTTCAAGGACAACTTGTTCTAACTAATTTAGAGAATTTAAAATTTCTATCTTCAGTAACAAAAAAAAAGTCTCTAGATAAAAGATTAAGTAACTTATAATGAAAAGAATATCAGTCCCTATTTTTTCAGCAAAAAAGTGTTCGGAAGCAACTACCTAATCACCACCCTAATTAAAATTAGTCATTGATCTTATTTGGTCTTTTTTATTTTTGTATTGTTAATAGGTACTAGAAGTTTCACCGGCTTAATTAGAATGATTAATTTAAAAAAAAAATGGAGTTAAAAGCGAATAACGAATTTTTGTAGTTTGGAAAAAATGTCTTTTCTTCAGAATGGCAAGATTAGCATCAGAGATACGAAAAAATGTTTAAATATGAAATTGTAGATTATTTAGTTTCCAAGAACCTGGTTTGCAAAAATTTTTTCTACGGCAAATATTGAGTGAGCTATTGACAATTAAATCTTGTAATAGCATGCAAAAAGCACCTTTACGAACCCTTTCAAAGTCACCTCTTTTTGCAAGTGAGGATTCTAAAAAGATTTAATATTAATAAGCTTATAGATCTGGTAAAAACCTACAAAATTCTTTTTTATCACACTTTCTAAAGTAAAAAATAAAAAAATTACGGTTAAAAAATCAATATATTTTTTTGAAAAACAGAAAGGGGGAAACAAATTGGAAGCATAATAATGTAAGTTAGCGGTGTTTTTAGTCATTGACCTTATCCATTCTTATTTATTTATATATTATTAATAGATTCGAGAAGTTTGACTCTGGAGTAGAATGATTAGTTATTAAAAAACTGGAGTTAAAAGCAAATAACGAATTTTTGTAGTTTGGTAAAAATGCCATTTTCTTCAGAATAGAAAGATTAGCATCAGAGATACTAAAAAATGTTTCTTTATAACAATGTAGGTTATCTAATTCCCAAGAACTTGGTTTAAAAAAATTTGTTCTACGGCAAAAATTGAGTGAATAGTAAATGAATACATACATCGAAAACATTGATTTCTTCAATATAAAACTAACATTTTCAATAGCGAATAAATCAAAAACTATTAATTTTATCAAAAAAATGTACAGAACATTTTTTGCTTAGAATGAATGTTTTTATTACTTTTTGCGTTCAAAATATAATAAAAAATTTCCACCCCCGAGATGGGGTGGCAACCACCCCCATGGTAAAAGCGCCTTTCGGAATCATATAGATTTTGATCCTTGGACTATCCACTACTTATTCTCAAATTTTCAAGCAAATAGATCCATTCTGTAAAAATTGCGAGGTGAAAAGCTTCGGTTCCTGGACTAAAATACTGTACATAAATCACGTTAAAAGAATGGCGGAGCTAATGGAGACTATTAAAAATATTAGGGACATTAAAAATATATCATACAGGGATAAGACCAGAAAAGTGAGACGAAAATTTATAATATGTACAAATAAAATATCAACAAAAAAGCATTAATTCAGTTAACATTAATTCTATCTATTTTAATACACATAATATTAAGATACTGAATTGGACAACAAACTAAATTTAAACAACAAAAGATATCAACAAGTGCTTAATATTTAAATTTAGAATGGCATGCCTGTCCCCAGAATATCTAATTTTTCTTGAAGAAGAATAGACTCATTTCCCAGAATGTACCACGGGATCTTTTTTTAGACTTGAATGCTACTCAAACTCATTTACGATGCATTCCTTGTTTAATCGTGGATATCAATGAGTTTAGTCGATCTGAATCATACTTTACAAGCATGCGATATAGTGAATCACAACCTGATGTCTTTAAATAGTTATTAGGACTATTTAAAACAGTTAGCAACAACAAATGATCATATCAGCTGTTAGTATATAGATAGTTTAATAATAGAGATTAATACTTTTGTTATTTACAATAAGTGTGTGGGTATTTTTTTGTATGTAATAGGCACGACCATAGAAATCTTTTTGAATAACACTACATGCATCAGACGATTTTGTCATCAAGATAGTTTAAATTGGATGTGCACACAAGTGGTTCCAGAATACCAAACTCCCAATACAAACGCCCAATTTGAACTACAGTAGAGCGTCGATTATCCGAACTAATTGGGGGACATGGGTGTTCGGAAAACCGATTTGTTCGGATAATCGAACTATATTGAGATTGTCATACATATTTATCCACAAGTGAATAAAAACCATATTTATATAACTGTATATTTGTTTATACCTTGATAATGACAAATAGCAATTAAACAAAAAAGTGCAGTCTTTACAACAACATATTTTTGGATACACAATTGAAGAAAATTGAAGATATTTTAAGCGTTAATTACTAATGCTTGCTCAGTACTCGAGTGCGGGGCACGGGAGTCGGGAGTTCGGATAACCGGTCGTTCGGTTGATCGACGTTGGGATAATCGACGCTCTACTGTATCTTAAAAACTGGGTCAAACATTCCATGTAGCGTCATCCAAGTACACTCATCTCTCACAGGCAAATACGTTTTTTTGTTATTACTAACTCTGATAGAAAAATAGTGGCCCCAAGAAATAATGTCTATCATCACTCTGTTTAGTATAAATATTTTTATATACAATGATTTTAACCATGAAAACAGGCTATCTACATTAAGTAAAAACTGTTAAAATGAAAATTTAGTTTCGCTTGTACCCTCTCTGTTTGTATAACTACTCTTATGTCAACCAATAAGAAATAGTATGTTATACGGACGACGCAATAATTATCTCAGAAGATGAGGGTAACTTACAAAGACTCCTGTATCATTTCGAGCAAACATCAAACAAATTCAACATTCAAATAGGTAACGAATACGAAAGCCCTCATAGTATCTAGAGAATCTAAACTGTATAAATTCTTCTGTGTGCAATCTGCAATCAGTGCATAGAACCAATAATGATATTTAAATACCTGAGTGTAAATATAACGAGTGACAGAAATATAAAAGACGAAGTAAGGCCAAACAAAAGGGTATCACTAATATCAGGATATCTTAGAGACATATGTTGGAGAAATAAATATATGTGCACCACGAGTAAAGTAAGGATCTATAAGACTTGTGTAAGACCGATCATGACCTAGGCATTAGAGAGTATAGAGTGGAAAACATAACAACAAAGAGAGTGTCGACAACAACGGAAATACGGACGAAAATGCGAACATTAAGAGCTAGAATCAGAATATACTCTATATGAAAGTAAAAATAATAAAGCAGAAATAGAGATATGTGACATCCAGGACCTAGTACGATGGACAAGAAACAGAAGAAGAGAATGAAGAGATCATGTTAACAGAATGTCCGGAAATTGGTTATCCAAAATTGCCTAACAAAAACACCCAAACACACCTCTACAGTTGTAGGTCTTCGTCATTTCAACTGCTACTCCTGAACCGTTAAAGAAAAATAACGCCATTGGGCATTAAATTAAAATAACTAGTTAAATACTGTCATGTTGACAGATAACAACCTAATGTGGTATGGTTACCACAATTACGTGACGACTATTTCTGGTAAATGTACTTATTTAAAAACCAATTAATTCAAAATTAATTCAAATTTTTTGCATATAAAGAATAATTTAGTCGGACATTAAACGTTGAAGGCACTACGGGTATTATAGATAATAACGCTTTCGGTCAACGTATATCCCTCGGGCCAAAGACCCTCAGTATATACACCATTGACCTCAAAAATAATTTAGTCGGACATTAAACGTTAAAGGCACCACGGGTATTATAGATAATAGCTCTTTCGGTCAACGTATATCCCTCGGGCCAAAGACCCTTAGTATATACACCATTGACCTCAAGCATTATTATCCTTATAATACCCTTGGTACCTTAATAACTATAATATATTATTAATATTCTTACAGTCGGAAAAATGAAAGAATACCCATGAACGATGACATCAATCACTTATTTTGTATTTGCTGTCTTTTTCTATAAATAACAAACTTTTGTTATAGAAAAAGACAGCAAATACAAAATAAGTGATTGATCTGATCTTTCATGGGTATTCTTTCATTTTTCTGACTGTATATAAATTTTTAATACGAGCTTTTTTCCGCTACTAATAGCAAATACATATTTGGCTACTTAGTTCCAACTAAAGGTCTTAATTATTGGTGAGTGATCATAGCTCATACATTAGCTGCTCAATGAGATGAAGCAAAGTTAGAAATACAAATGGTAATAAAAGTGCTCGTGGTTCAATAGTAGCTAATAATTAAAACATGTTAGTGTTGTTCTGAAGCTATTTCCTTGTGGCATTTTTATAATCAACTATTTTTAATGGGAATAAGCCACAATTTTACCAAAAAAATGATTTTATTAACGTTTCGAAGCCCAAATCGGGTTTCGTTGTCAAAATACAAAATAATACTAAAATTAACAAACATGTTGTTGCTAAGTAAAAAATTCTTCTAATAATTTATTTAATCTGACTCATTTATTTTGGCAATTCAGACGTATATTATAAGTCTTCTACTTTAAAATGATATCGCCAATATTTATGAGTTGCGTTCCTGGGACGACTTTACTAAAAGATAGTTCATTCGATTACATGAAATCAATCCCAACTCAAGAATATCCGTCACAAAAAAAAATAAAAATCATAGCATGTGATCTGTCTTTAAAAAGACAACCAAATGCAACGATGACAGTAAAATTCTCGCGTTAGAGATTCCATAGTAAATCACGAGGGAAAACCAGGAAAAAACCTCGTTATACTATCCCGACATCGTAAGTATTTGGTCTTACATTTAATTTACTTTCAAAAAAATTAATACCAAATTCTGACTTTAATATGTTTAAATTATAAATAATATTAATAATGCATAGATATACAATAAGTAATACAGTCGAACCCGCTTATTGGAATAGCCTTCGTGCCAAGTAAAAATATTCTTATAACCGGGATATTCTAATAACCGATCGTTGGTAGCTAGCCGAAATAAATGTATCGAATGTACGTAATGATAGTACATAACTATGTTATCATGTATATGTATACGGTTTTAGGTCTTTTTATGTCAATAATAGATACAGTAGTGTAACTATTAGATACTTATTTATTAAAAACCAAATTGCATTATATAATGTGGATACATAGAGGAATTAATATGAAATGTATACAATATAAATATAGATGTGTAAATATTTTCTTATTAAAATACATATAAAAGAGTTACTTATTTTGTCTTGAAAGAAAAATAATAGGTGATTGTACTGTTTTTTTTTTTGTTACATAAACCACTAATTAGTTGTTGCTCTAAATTATAGAAATTACAAAAATTTCCATTGGATTGTACCCCTTCAGAAAACTTCTTACCTACGAGCGGTCAGGATAGCAGATTAGCTGTTTCTAAAAATGTTTTTATGTCAGGCAAATGGGCGGCAATATGTAAAGAAATTTGCAGACAAATGAAATTATTTTATGACCTGTGTCGGCGAACGATTGAATTCGTACTCATAACAAAGTAATAAAGTAATAAAGTGTAGGTATTACTTGACAAACCCCAAAAATATATTAAACAGCACTAAAGGCCTTCGAGGTCTTTGTCGACAATCCGTAATACCAGACATAATTTAAATTTTTAGGAAATTGTAGGTAAAAATTTATTCGTTGATATGAAGAATATTCTATAAAGCGGTACCATCTTACTAAATCCTATTCCAATAAACGGATAAATATATTAAGCAGTAAATGGAAACGTTTCGGGACCTCGAATTTTTATTCCATAATCCGGGATATTCCTATAAGCGGTACTCTAATAAGCGGGTTTGACTGTACTAAAATATAAAATTTGTACTAACTCGATATGTTATTGACTTACTAATCGTGGTATTTTCTTTCTATTGACTTCCTCTTTCAGTATGGGTAACCACATCCTACTGCATTCTACAGAGGAATTTGCGACACAATTGGTTTCATTTAGCATAATTAGAGCCGCTTCTTTGATTTTTCTCTTTTTACTATCTGATTATTTCAGGACTATACTTGAATCTCTCCACTGAACTCTATGTTCATTTTCCCATGCGTGTTGACATATTTGAGATCTATCAAATTCTCTATTTTTAATATAAGACTGATGTTCATTTATTCTAACGTTTAATGGTCTTGATGTTTCACCTAAATAAAATTGTTCGCATTCACAAGGTATTTTATAAATGCAATTCTTTGTTCTTTCTTGTTCATTGTTAGGTTTAGTTTTAGATAGAATATATCTCAATGTGTTTGTTGTTTTGAAACGTTAATAAAATCATTTTTTTGGTAAAATTGTGGCTTATTCCCATTAAAAATAGTTGATTAAAAACATGTTAGGTTTAGGTACTATATTACTAAAAGAATTCAACCATCTTGATAAGATTAGTACACTATGTATTTTGTAAGTTTCAGTGTTAAAACTGCACGGATATCTGTTGTTTATTACTTTTATATGATTGAAACGGTATGTGTCAATTGTTACAAAAAGTTATACAGGGAGCTCAAGCTTTTGCGGGGCGGCGCACACAAACGGTTGGCTTTTAAACATTTTATTATCCATTAATGATATACAACACGTATAGAATTATCAAATATCAACACAAAAGATTACAAGAAAATACAGAATTAAAGATGACAAATAAAATAATAATAATCGCACGAGAGCAGTGAACGCAGCGTTGTTCGCGGTATGCTACAAGGACCCGTGCTTGGACTCATAAGCTATCAAACTGTCCATAAAGGCACTTGAAGTGGCAGATAACATAAAATACTGAGAGAACGACTTTCAGTTGTGATTTCTAATGTTTGTATTCGAACCTACCGGGCCGGTATCTGTCTAGAGAGCCATAGTTGTGTGGGTAAATTGGCCTGGGGGAGTAACCGTAGATATCTCTGTGAACTGGATCGTATCTGTAGCCGGGAACGTGGATACGTTCTGCAGCTGCGCTGGGCTCGTCATAGATTGATTTGGTGTATGGCCAAGAGGATGAAATTTCTGGGATGTCACTGATGGGACGGAAGATGCCCCTGCGGGAACTGACTGAATCGGTTGCCCTTAAGTCATCGGATCCTGCAAAATAAAAAATAGTTGTAAAATATTTGCCTGTTTATATCTTGTATTTAAATTTATAATACTGGACATAACACATCTATTTTATGTCATTTATATAATTTAAAAAATCCACAAGGAAAAAGTTTTCCTGTAGTTGGCTGTATACCATGTAATACAAAAAAACAATAAAATCCTTTATAAAAGGTATATATTTAAAATCCCTAAAACGAGCTACATCACAGAACTAGTTTTCGATTTGGTTTACCAATCATCATCAGTGCTTACGTGAAATTTACATACTAACCACCAAGATATAATTTTACAAAAATATGTGGGTCAAAGCCCTGTATAAGTAATCCGTCAAGGAAACATCGATTAAAAGCAAGGAAAGATCGGTTAACATGCTTAAGTTAGCATTTTTAACCGATGTTTCCTTGACGGATTACTTGTACAGGGCTTTGACCCACATATTTTTGTAAAATTATATCTTGGTGGTTAGCATGTAAATTTCACGTAAGCACTGATGATGATTGGTAAACCTATCGAAAACTAGTTCTGTGATGTAGCCCTTTTTAGGGATTTTAAATATATACCTTTTATAAAGAATTTTAATGTTTTTTGTTTTTTTTTATATAATTCAATTTATAAATATATTTAGCGACTTTACTTTCTTACACATTCTACATAGCACATTATTTTTGAGCGGTAATCACTTGTTTCTTTTTCTTAATAATGATAATGCATCTTATTTTCTAATTATATATTATGTTTGTCGTAGTTTTGCAATTTTCTTAAAATAAAAACCTAATGTTTTTTTCGTAAAGAATTTTAAAGTTTTAGGGTCTAAAGTGAAAGGATTTTACTAGGTGCTTTTTGGTTTACGCCTTGACGATACAATTATGCATTTACTTTTATTGATTTATATGTCCTTGATATTGTTGGTTTTTTATAGTTTATAGTTGTTAGTCATCATCTTATTAACATATTATATTTTCAGTTTAATTGGGACACTAAAAAAACACTTGCCGATTGCTCCCTTTTAACATATTTTAGAAGATAACTTTAAGTATAGTTTTTGTATTGAAATTTTGAAGAGTATAAACACTCACAAGATAACATCTTGTATATTAAATTACTTGTACGATATTTTAAATATTGTCAAACAAAATGTAGTCTAGATATGCAAATAAAATCAATGTCAAGGTATGTGTTAAATGAAAACTCTCAACAAGTGGACCAATTAGAGCTCATACTCAAATGTTGTTAGGAGGCCAGGAACCGAAGCTTTTAACCTCGCAATTTTTACAGAATGGATCGATTTGCTTGAAAATTTAAGAATAAGTAGTAGATAGTCCAAGGATCAAAATCTATATGATTCCGAAAGGCACTTTTACTAGGGGTGGAAATTTTTTTATTATATTTTGACCACAAAAGTTGATAAAAACGTTCATTCTAAGCAAAAAATGTTCCATACATTTTTTTGATAAAATTAATAGTTTTCGATTTATTCGCTATTCGCTTATTTATATTTGTATAGAAAAAATCAATGTTTTTCGATATACCCGTTTACGATTCACTCAATTTTTGCCATAGAAAAACTTTTTTCAAACCAATTTCTTGGGAATTAAATAGCCTATAATTTTATATGGAAACATTTTTTCGTATCTCTGATGCTAATCTTTATATTCTGAAGAAAATGGCATCTTTTACCAAACTACAAAAATTCCTTATTCGCTTCTAACTACAGTTTTTTTAAAACTAATTATTTTAAGCCAGTCAAACTTCTATAATCTATCTTCTTCTTCTTAAAGTTCCCTATCCTATCGGAGGTTCGATATCATAATGGCTATGGTAACTTTGTTAGCTGCTGCTCTGAATAGTTGTAATGAACTACAGTTAAACCATTCTCTAAGGTTCCTCAGCCAGGAGATGCGTCTTCTTCCTATGCTTCTTCTTCCTTGGATCCTTCCTTGCATAATAATTCTCAGCAACTCATATTTTTCTCCTCTGGTAATGTGACCCAAATATTCAAGTTTTCTAGTTTTTATACTTTTCATAATTTCTAACTCCTTATTTAAACGTCGTAGCACTTCAACATTGGTAATCCTTTGAACCCACTGAATTTTCAATATTCTTCTGTAACACCACATTTCGAACGCTTCTATTCTTCTTATGTGTTGTCTCTTCAATGTCCAAGCTTCCATTCCGTATAGCAATATAAAAAATATGTAGCATCTTAGAGCCCTCAATCTGAGAGGCAACTGAAGGTCTTTGTTTGTAAGCAGTGTCTTCATTTTTATAAATCTTTGCCTTGCAGTTTCAATTCGGACTTTAATTTCTTTGGTTTGGTCATTTTTGTCATCAACCCAGGTTCCCAGATATTTGTATGGCTTAACTTTTTCTATTTGGGTTTGCTCTATCATTAATATAATCTATCATTAATACATAAATAAATAAGAATAAATAAGCCCAATGACTAAAAATACCGCTAACTTACATTATTATGGTTCCAATTGGATTTCTTCTTTTTTTTTCAAAAAGATATATTGATTTTTTAACCGTAACTTTTTTAATTTTTAATCTTAGAAAGATTTGTAAAGAATAATTTTGTAGGCTTTTACAAGGTCTATAAGCCTATTAATATTAAATTATTTTAAAATCCTCAGTCGCAAAAAGAGGTGACTTTGAAAGGGGTGGTAAAGGCGGTTTTTGCATGTTATTACAAGATTTAATTGTCAATAGCTAACTCAATTTTTAGCATAGAAAAATGTTTGTAAACTATGTGCTTGGGATTAAATAAGCTACAATTTCATATTGAAGAAGAAAAGGCCATTTTTTCCAAAATCCAAAAATTCGTTATTCACTTTTAACTCCATTTTTTTAAAAACTAATCATTCTAAGCCGGTCAAACTTCTCGAACGTATTAATAATACATAAATAAAAATTTTTAATTAGGGTGATGATTAGGTGGTTGCTTGCGATCACTTTTTCGCTGAAAGGGGAATGGGGACTAACATTCTTTTCATTATAAGTCACTCAATTTTTGAGCTACAGATTTCTTTTTAATTTCTGGAGATAGATATTTTTAAGTACTTTAAATTAGTTTGAACAAATTGTCCTTGAAAATGCATAGTTTTCCGGTCTTTTGAGTTTGAAACTACAATATTTAGCATTTGACGAAGAAGAGCCAAAACATATAATAAAGTATAGCTCGATTACTATTGGTCTTAAAGAAAATTTACAAAAAGGGTTTTGTTTATTTTTTCCAAAGATACATTTTTGTTAAGTGAAGTTGTTTTGATAAAACAAAAACTTTTGGAGTTATTAGCAGAAAACTTATTAAAAACATTGATTTTTTCGATATAAAACTAACACTTTCGATAGCGAATAAATCGAAAACTATCAATGTTAGCAAAAAAATGTATAGAACGTTTTTTGCTTAGAATGAACGTGTTTACCAACTTTTGCGATTAAAATATAATAAAAATTTTCACCCCCGAGATGGGGATGGGGTGGCAACCACCCCCATAGTGAAAGAGCCTTTCGGCATCATATAGATTTTGATCCTTGGACTATCCACTACTTATTCTCAAATTTGCAAGCAAATCGATCCATTCTGCAAAAATTGCGAGGTTTTGTCCTATTTTAAGGTTCATTACTTGGACTATAGTCAACGATTCCCAAGATAATAAAGAAAATCACTCGGTTCACTTAAAAATATTATCCAAACCTCAATTTTAGCTATCATATCTCACTATGCATCAACGCACAGAGGGCTAGAAAAAAAGATCAAAGGAGAAATAGCTGGAACGTAATATGTTATGTTCAAATTGCGTACGAGTACCTATCCTGTGCGTAAAATGAATTAAAAATGCAGCTATTTAAGATAATTATATTCAGCTATCACGAGAAGTATATGTCACAGATATTATATATATTCAACCAGAAGCTCACTGTAGTCAAAACAATTGATTTGTTAATGTTTACTACTGTGAGCTGAATACTTTTTACTATGTAAGAAAGCGACATAGTATAAATGGATTGCATAATTAGATTTAAAGGTTTTATTCCTACTTCCTCAATCTACTGACGCCTCCATCTTCGTATGCCTTTTTATTGGACGCGTTATTAAGTGCACCTTACACGCGATTTTTATGTTTTATTGCCTTCTGGAGCATGCTATGACCTGATTATCTTTTAAAGTTCTTCTTCTTCTTTTTACTCTCTTTCTTGGCTTGCATACTTGTGCATCTACCAGTTCTTTTAAAGTTCAAAGCTGTTTTTAATTGTCAATATTATGTTACCCAGAGACCGGATCATAAAAGCTGTTACACATTTATAATTGGAGTAATCAAAAAATCCTAAAATTTCCAGCCAATAAGAATATCCCACTCGATCTTAAAATATCTCACTCGACTTGGGGAAAATTTTCCAGACAAGCTGTTACTACATGGTAAACTGCATTTATTTCGTTTATTATGGAGATATTTTTCAATGCATATGTGGATAGCTATAAGGAAAAGTCAAACAATAAGGAATGCATGTAAAAGACTAAGTTTTCACTCTAATGGCATATAAAACAACATAGTGTTAGTGTTGCTCTACATCCCACCAGACTGAAAACAACGGGAACCTTCTCTGGTTACACCTCCAAGGCTTCTACAATTTGCAAGCCATACGGATGCTGAGACTAAGGAAGATGAGGGAATTTTACAGTTATAATTCACGTCCCATCTGCTTAGCGCGGTAAAGTTCCAACGAGAATGGTTCCCTTCGTACTCCAATCAGAGTAAACACGTAAATCAAAAATGAATAACCATTTTTAATTTCGTTGCAAAACGAAAATACAGCCGCACCATATTCTAGTCCAATCAGAGAGTGGTTTCGAAACTTATTAGTCTCTCATCAGGAGGCACATATGCTGCTCTCTCTGATCCAACCAAAACAAACCCCGGCGTGCAGTCCCGGATTGCAACGAACGAAATGGCATAGATGCCCTAGCGGCAACTGCTAGCAAAAGACAGATTTCACTCTAATGGCATATAAAACAACATAGTGTTGCTCTACATCCCACCAGACTGAAAACAATGGGAACCTTCTCTGATTACACCTCCGAGGCTTCTACAATTTTCAAGCCATAATCTCTTCCTTCCTTAGTCTCAGCATGCGTATGGCGTGCAAATTGTAGAAGCCTCGGAGGTGTAATCAGAGAAGGTTCCCATTGTTTTCAGTCTGGTGGGATGTAGAGCAACACTATGTTGTTTTATATGCCATTAGAGTGAAAACTTAGTCTTTTGCTAGCAGCTGCCGCTAGGGAATCTATGCCATTTCGTTCGTTGAAATCCGGGACTGCACGCCGGGGTTTGTTTTGGTTGGATCAGAGAGAGCAGCATATGTGCCTCCTGATGAGAGACTAATAAGTTTCGAAACCGGTAGAGGTGCTTGCTGCACTCTATGATTGGACTAGAATTTGGTGCGGGTATATTTTCGTTTTGCAACGAAATTAAAAATGGTTATTCATTTTTGAATGCATGTAATTTTCTCCTTGTTGCAAAATTCTAAATTTGAAAAAAAAAATATATTGGGAATAATCAGATTTTTTTGACATGCCATTTCCATTACAGCGATCATTTCATTGGCTAGAATTAGTGACGAGTTTATACGACGTCCTTATTATATTTGGTGAGATTATAAATGGTAACTGACGTCCATAATATTGGAGGTTAAATATAATGTCAAATTATTGTTTTCAAATTATATTTTATTTATTGAGTTTATATTTTAACGACAGTTTATTTTTTAATCAACTTCACTTTCTCTTTCCTATCCTTGATTGGTCGATTAGGTTCATAATAGTTTTGTTGTATGGTAGGTTTAGTTAAGAGGCGTTGATTTTAAGAAATGTTAGCTAGATAGGCTAGGTAGGCTAGATAAATGGATACAGCTCCCAAAGGCCATAAAAGAATAAGAAAAAAATTAACAAACAAAAATCTTACATAACCTTCTGTAAGACAACATGACCTTGACACTTATATTACAGATTTGTTTCACACTCTTAAAGCCAAAGAGAAACAGTGTTGCCGGAAGTTTGGCTTTTTTATTTGGCAACAACGCTTTCCTGATAAACTTAACGATAGCGAAAAAACCAATACACTTGAGTCCACGGTTCTTTACCCGTGCGTCATCATTTAAAGCATACGAAATAAGTCGGTTTACTAAACGCAAAAGCAAGTGACAGAAAGTTGCTACTGCTCCGATCACGGGTTATACATATAAAATTTGACGTTATCAAATAAATAGAATGTCAAATAAGGTAAGTTTTGCTTTTAAATTTTGGTGTAGAATTACAGCTGCATTTGAAGTAGCTTAATAAATTCTTTTAATATCATTAGTGATTAATAAATAAATAAATAATTTATAAGACAAGCGTAAACACAGCCATTCCTTAACTGTGTGAATGAGGTTGAGGTTAGCTTTATGTTGTAAAAATTAATAATAAATACACTTTTATAAAATTTCAAACTCCGATATTCGCGGTGTGCAAGTACTCGGAAGGGATACGCGAAACGATCGTGCGCGAATAGGGCTTTTCATCGATTGTCATTTGTTTCGAGCTTCTGTCATGTGTCACATAATATTAATATATCTACGTCATACGTCTTTGGTTTGTATCATTGTAAAATACCAATAACGTATGATGTACATATATTAATATTATGTGACACATGACAGAAGCTCGAAACAAATGACTGTGAATGAAAAGCCCTATAGCGTAGAAATATTGCAACTTTCTTAAATTATCCATATTGTCAATTGAAATTGTCAAATTGACGTACATTTCATACCTATTGTCATTTAAGAAGAAAAATTATATATTGCTCCACAATATTGATATGATATGCAATTATTATATAAAGGTAAATTTAATTAATTGTATTTTGCTTGCAGTACTGCATTTTAATAACTAATTTTATTTACTACATACAATTGTTTACGTTTTAATAACATAACCTAAATCTTATTTTTTCTTCTTATTATTTTTTTTGGACTATGGCCTTGACAATTATCCAGTAACCAGGACCATATGATTGGCCAATATAATTAAAAGTGCGAATAAAAGTGCAGAGCGAAGAAACCAGGTGTCGCTTTTCCGAACTTGCACGGTCCCAATAAAATTATTTGTGAAAACAACTGTTTGTGTACGATAAAAACTTCAAAATGCAAAAATTCGACAAAAACACAGCAAAAAATTCAACAGACTGACAGCCACAAAAGTAAACAAACCAAAACGTCACAAATGATTGTACTTAAAATCTGAAAACATGCCCAAACGTCTTTTTTGTACGCATCTCTTTTCAATGTACTGAGTCTAGAGCGTTCATTAAAATGAAAACATGTTTTTACTAAATAACAGGCAGTAGCTGGTTTGTCTTTAGTTTCATACGTGGAAGAGAATGATGCTAGATAAAAAGTATGTGTTTCATCTCGCCAGGTATTAATGACGCACGGGTAAAGAACCCTAGACTCAAGTGTACAGTTGAGTCAGTGAGTCTTTACCCGTGCGTCATTAATACCTGGCGAGATAAAACACATACTTTTTATCTAGCATCATTCTCTTCCACGCATGAAACTCATGACAAACCAGCTGCCGTTTGTTATTAAGTAAAAACACATGTTATTTTTATGAACCATCTAGACTCAGTGCATAGGGCTTTTCATTCACAGTCATTTGTTTCGAGCTTCTGTCATATTTCGTATAATCCGTGTATATGAATATTATACACTGATTATACAACATTTGACAGAAGCTCGAAACAAATGACAATCGATGAAAAGCCCTATTGAAAAGAGATAGGTACAAAAAAAGACGATTCGGGATGTTTTCATATTTTAAGCCCAATTTGTTTGACGTTTCTGCTTTGTTTACTTTTGTGGCTGTCAGTCAGTTGAATGTTTTGCGGTTTTTGTCGAATTTTTGCGTTTTGAAGTTTATTTATATTACACAAACAGTTGTTTTCACAATAATTTTATATTGGGCTTTGAAATTTATATTTTGGCAATTAATATTTAAAACATACAAAGCTAACGTCATTCACACAGTAAAGAAATGATTGTGTTTAGATTTCCGTCAAAGTGAATAAAATAACAAAAATAAAGTATGTTATTGATTTTTTTTTATAAATTGTTTATTTATTTATTAATCAATAATAATAAAAGAATTTATTAAGCTACTTCAAATGTAGCTGTAATTCTGCACAAAAATGTTGAAGCAAAACTTACATTTGACATTCTATATATTTGATAACGTCAAATTTTATAATAAAACCCGTAATCGGAACAGTAGCCACTTTCTGTCAGTTGTTGTTGCGTGAAATAGATTTCCGACTTATTTCGTATGCTTTAAACATAGAGTTATATATTAGCATAGAGAGAGTATCATTCAGAGCGAAGTGACGACACCATCTTTTTTATTTGGATTAGTGCTGTTTCACTCTTAAGCATAGTAAAGCTGCTACAGTTGTCCTCCTCTTCCGTGCCTATATTCACACTGAATGTCATCATAGATTTTCGATACAATGTGTTAGAAAGAGATGCAACAAACCAGTCCATGAGATCTTGTCGTCAGGAAGCGCGGAAGGTAGGCTCCCTCTATGTTAATATATACCTCTATGGCTTTAAATGATGACCACGGGTAAATACTCGCGGACTTAACTGTATATGAGGAAAAATTTGTTGAATTTGTTTGCCGTCAAGTTTGTACCGGTGCGCGGTGGGTTGTGATGTCATTAAATCTATGACGTGCATTCCTAATTGTTTAACTTTTAGTTTATTGAGCATTCAGTACCAAGCCAATAACACTAGTCGTAATTATTTACGGGAGGTCTATGTTCAGCAGTAGAATAAAAACGGCTAATGATGATGATGAACATTAGTCGTGTTTCTTTATATTAATAGAATGAGTTGGCATCTTTCATTTCACTTGTATTTGAATATTTAAATTAAAATAACCTTAAGACAATTTTTATAAACATGTAGGTGGTAAATTTATATTGTCACCTTTTAGGGATCTGACAAAGGCCTGCCAGAACTTAGCCTTCTTAGAAGGGGATTCGTTAAGGCTTATCATCTCCAAATGTTCCTTGAAAGACATGGTGTTAGTTGTTGGATGTTAACTTTCTTTCTAGATTCGGTCTTTTTCGGTCGTTCGTCCCTGTAACAAAAAACACGTAATATAAATATTGTATACAATCTGAAAATTAAAATAAAACAAAAAGACATGTCATTTGTTCAAACTTTATAACTTAAGGCCATCGGTACATAATTCGCAAATATTTTACGGCTATCCCTACTTTTTCTATCTTTACACGGCAAATTATGTGTACAGTTGAGTCCACGAGTCTTTACCCGTGCGTCATCATTTAAAGCATACGAAATAAGTCGATGATAAGTCGGAAATTTAAATTTACTACACGCAAGAGCAAATGACAGTCAGTAGCTACTGATCCTATTACGGGTTAAAATTTGAGTTATCAAATATGTGTTTTATCTCGCCAGCTATTAATGACGCACGGGTAAAGACTCGTGGACTCAACTGTAGTAAAATTCACACTGGTATGGATATGTAAACATTACTAGAATGTCATTCTACTTGACAATGTCATCATTAACTTTAAAGAGATGGCTTTTGAATGTTCTTGGATAACTGTTATTTTTTATAATAATTGCAAATTATTAATTCAGTTAATAAATGTGATAATGTTTTTCACTATGTTTCCAGTGATTGTAATAATTTATATGTACAACAAAAACTAATACTCAATCGAGAAAAGAGGAAAAGTGTTAAAGTGATTTTTTAATAATAGGTTTGTTCTAGAAAACAGTCAAACTAGTCAGAAACCGTCAGCAAAGAGTTGGTCACTGAGAGAACATAATACAGTCACCAGTGCTATCCCCTCTACTCGCGCTGGTCTGCTATTCGCTGATGGTTTCAAACCGTTTAAAAGTCCTAGAACATAGCAAAAGATGCTAGAACAAACCTATTATATTGTTACTATGGAACGCTTACAATCAATTTGAACATATTTAACAACAAAATACTTAGATCACAGAATTTAATCCTGATGTATTCTCTGCTTGGATCTTCCATAAATAACAAACAATAAATAACTTTTTATTAAGTTCACGTCTTCAATTAATTATTTATCAAATACATTATCAATATTATTTAACCAACAACTCAAAATATTCCCGGTGCCATGTCAAATATTTAAAATATTTAAAACTGTCACTGTCTTGTCATCGTATTCTATTTGACTCAGTGCGCTGTATGACAAAGATAGCGAATGTTCGATTTGGAAAATATCACCACGGACATGGTGTCCATTTTTTTCGAATCCTGAAGAAGCTAATAAATGTTTTTGAAAAATTTAAACGCAGAATGAAAAACTAAATTATTATCAAGGGCAGAAAGTCCCTTAGAATAAATAAAAAGTTTCTTTTGAATGAGATATTTAAAATTAAAAATCACACTATATTTTCTCTTAGTTTTTCACCCCTGTAACTTATTAAAATAAACATTATAGAAGTTTTCAGAGACTTTCGGCCCTCGGCAATAACGTAATCTTTAATTCTGCGTTTAAATTTTTCAGAAATACTTATTAGTTTTCTTAGGATTCGAAAAAAAAATGAATCCGCGTTTGAATGACATTGCAGCCAAAAATACGTACCCATCCCCTTAAGAGAAAAGGAACATTTTGACGCCTGTCAAAATTTTCAATGCATTTTAAATTTAATCATTTTTTAATCCTGAGTAAACTAATAAGTAATTTGGAAAAATTTAAACGCAGAATGAAAGATTACTTTATTACCGAGGGCGAAAGTCCCTTAGAAAGAATAAAAAGTTTCTTTTGAATGGGATATTTGAAATTAAAAATCACACTAAATTTTCTCTTTGCTTTTCACCCCTCGGTAATAACGTAATCTTTCATTCTGCGTTTAACTTTTTCAAAAATATTTATTAGTTTTCTCAGGATTCAAAAAAAAATGAATCCCATTTAAATAGCATTGAAGGCGAAAGTTCGTACCCATCCCCTTAAAAAAAACAGAAGTATACTATATGTATATATATATATTTTACAGTTCAAGTTGATTCTCAGTTAGATTTGACTATTCCTAGTAAGAGAAACTAAAACTAGCAGTAAGAGTTGATTTGAAAATTTGAATTCGAGTTTTACTAGTTGAAGAAGACTCTTTCTAACCCTTGTTAGTGAGAGTAGATCCCGGGAAGAAGAGAATCAACTCTTACTAGTTTGAGTTTACTATTCCTAGATCTACTCAGTAAATGTAGAATCGCACGTGATTTTTGATGCGTGCCTATCTCTTTATTTTGATTGTTATTAACTCTTAACATTTTATTTAAAGAATCTGGTATTTTTTTTATGATGGATTTTTAAATACTTAGTTCTTATTTCTTTTTTAATTTTAGGTGTTTCAAGTTTTAATAAATTACATTTATGTTGATTGTTTTTGAAATGTCAGAAATGCATGAAAATCTTGAAGCTAAAAGATGAGCGTTTGAGGGCAAAAGCAAATATTTTGATACTATTAAAAGATAAGTATGAAGAATGAAGAATATATTAAAGAAGTCAAAAATCTGAAGGCTAAATCTAAAAAAGAAAGTAATTTTTACAGATTTTTTTAAAATATACGATGTTATTGAAATGAATAATGCTCCTAAATTAAACCACCCTGTGACTTGAAGAGGGATTGTTTGGAATAAAAATGGATTGATTAGGTATTATTAGTTCTCAGAAATAAGGAAAAGAAATATCCTGTTGGTGACACAATCCCCTCCAGGCCGAAACCAAATTTTTTGGGTCGTATGGACATCTATAATAATAACCCACATGTTTTCTGTAGCCGATTTTGATGATATACGTAGTTATAAACAAATAAAGATCAAAAAACGGTAAATTTTCGCTTTTTTCGTCTATTACCAAAAAGTTAAGCATTTTAAACAAGTTTGAGACTAAGAAACTCCTAAATCGTATAAAAAACATCAATATGGCGTTCGCTGAATATGTCTATCCTTATTGGTTGCTTAGAAAATTGCAAAATAAATCATAAATTTTGAGTTTTTATAAATATTCATACCTTGTGTAAAAATTAACTTAGAACCCTCTTATTACACGAAATAAGTTAATAGTATAAATGTTCTTCTTTCATAAACTGTCCGAAGTTATACTGTAACTTCATAATTTTGTGACTTATAGTGTTGCAAAAAAAATTATTTGGGATAAACAAAGTAAATAACTTTTAAACAATTTGACCAATTGCTTTGAAATTTAAAATATAATTTAAGCACAAGAAGTCTCAGCATTCCGTGTAATAAGAAGATTCTAACTTAATTTTTGATTTATAAAATCTCAAAAATTTATTACTTATTTTGCAATTTGCTAAGCAACAAATAAGGATTGACATATTCAGCGAACGCCATATTGAAGTTTTTGATAGGATTTATGAGTTTCTTATTCTCAAATTTGTTTAGAATGCTTCCCTTTTTAGTAATAGACGAAAAAAGCGAATATTTACCGTTATTTGATCTTCATTTGTTTATAACTATGTATATTATCAAAATCAGCTGCAGAAAACATAAAGGTTATTAATATAGATGTCCATTACTACTCAAAAAATTTGGTTTCGACTTGAAGGGGGATGTGTCACGAGAAAAATCTTATTTCTCTGGACTATATATACATGACAGTGATCTGTTCTCAGTTCTGAATGAAGCACACATATCCACAGGGTATGGAGGACGAGATAGAATGAATAATCAACTAAAGACAAAATATGACAACGTCACAATAAAATATACTGTGTTTTTTGTAAGCTTATGTTCAAAAGTTGAAACACAAAAAGGAGTGGTCGTTAAGCCTTTAATATTCAGTGAAATGAACTCTCGGTGCCAAGTAGACATGATCAATGAAAACAAAGTCCCAAGGGATAAGGAAGTGGCTCTAAGAACAGTTGCAACAGCACAATCATCGGGAAGTGGACAAGGATTTTTCAGAGGCTCCTGCCAGACAATGTTTCTCCAAAATGTGAAATGCAATTCGAAATTCCACAGCTGTAGAATGTATAATGAAGTTGTATAAATAGCATCAAAAAAGGAAAGAAGCTCCCATAGCTCCAAAAAACATTATGGTGACAATCAAGTATTATTTTGTAAAAATTTATAAATGAAGATATTTGAAATACAGAAAATATGAATACTAGAAACTATGCTAGAAGAAAGGGAAACGGAAACATTAGTGACAATTAAAAACAAGAACACAGATTATATAAAATTCTCATGGGTATTGTTTTCCTATGTAACATACAAAATAACCAATAAAAGTAAGACCATCACGAGTCCAACATACCGGAATGCTAAGACAGATTATTAAAGTGACTTGCAAAAGTTTTCTATAGTGGCAATAGAGAAAAGGGTGTAAAAATAGTGTTCCAAAGCAATAACACCAAAAGGAAATATGTATATGAAAAGTAGTAGAAAAGAAGACCCCCTTTATAGCAATATGCAAGCATAGGTAATAGATTTTGACAAAAACTATGACCTTGAAAATTTCATGTTAACGTGTGTACTAAATGGGCATGACCCCATAGCTCTTGTCAAAATCCAATACCCATAGACAGAAAAATTTTGATAAAAGATAAAATAAATAGTCTTATCATCGATATTAAATGAATACCTATTTGCGAAAACTATGAATGTAGACTAGAAAATTGCGAAAAATATTAGAAGTCAAAATAAAAAAGAAAATGAATGATATTGGTACAGATTAAGAAAATATATTGGATGCATTCTCTTGTAAAGGTGATAACGCTGATGGATAACACTGGATAAAAGATCAAGATGCGAACTGAAGCGATAACAACTGAAGCAGGATAGAAAGAATGAACAGTTTAAAAGAAACTGAAAATTAATAAGAGATATTTTACACAAGAATAATGCAAAATTTCAACACCTACGTAAAATAAATTCAAACTCTATTTTCTAACAAATTTTCATTGTTTTTAAAATTTATATTATATTGACGCATGAGATGTTTCACAACACTGTGGTTACTTCAGATATTAAAATATTACTCAAAATAAGCTTTTAGAAACCATCATGTGTTCATACATTTTGATTTATAAATACAAATATCAGAAAATTTAAAAAAATATAGTTTGAATTTAATTATGTGGTATATTTTATATTTATAAGTAAAAACGTATTGAATTCTATATTTGCGCATATAGTTCTACCGTTGCATCTTTGCACATGAATGAAATTATTCACGAACTACTTTTTATACTATACTTTGTTTCACGTCAAGAATAGAACGTTACGTTTACGGAGGTCAGTGTTGCCAAACCTCTCACGCACGGGTGGATACTCGACTGCCGATATACTATTGATTCTAGTCAGTACGGAGTGGCATCGGCTCGCTTCTATCGTTTATAAGAAATACATGGCGCTATCTCCGCAATGTTCTATTCTTAACGTGAAATGCTCTATAGGTCTCTTTTTTACTCACAGAAATTAGTATCGCAAAATAAAACTGGTTGTTCATAGAAACCACAATAAGTTAAACAAAGATAAACAATACGGCATGTCTTTGATACCTTGTTTACTATGAATTTTGACGTTTATCATTTTCAGTGACAGTAACATTATCGCATTTGTTGTATTTATTGGTTTATTTGCATTTATTGTTCATCTTGTTTTTCATATTATTTAAACCTTTATTCTTTATACAGGGTGTCCAGAAACTCTACCGACAAACGAAGACAGGAGATTCCTCAGATAATTTTAGGACAATTTAACTAAATTCACCTAGTCCGAAAATGCTTCCTAAGGGAGCTAGAGCTCGTTGAAGATGGCGTCTTGTAATTAGTTGTTCTTAAATACCTCCAGAACGCTTCTAGTTAGAAAAACGAAAATTGGTACACGTATTTATCTTCCACAGATAAATCGATTCCATCCATTGTGGATTTTATTACCAGTCATAGACGTCCCTTTTTGGTGGGGCAACAGTTATTTTATCGCATAACTTTTTTGTCTTTAAGTTTTAAGCATTTTTGATACTGGATTATTAAATTGTGAGATATTCTAGTACTAAAAGGTATCATTCATTTAAGTCGGTAGGACACACAGTTTTCTAGAAAAATCGATTTGAAAATTTTTCGTTTTTAAATTTGAAAAAGAATTAAAATTTTTTTTTAAAAGAAACGGTGTATTTTGCCAAATTAAAGCAAGAGTAACTTTTAGTACTAGAATACCTCATAATTTAATAATCTAGTGTCAAAAATTCTTAAAAATTAAAGACAAAAAGTTATGCGATAAAATAACCGTTGACCTACCCAAAACCGACGCATATGACCGGTATTAGAAATTCGCCATTATTGAAATCGATTCATCTCCGGAATATAAATGAACGTACCAGTTTTCATTTTTCTAAATAGTTTTTTTTGAGATCTTTTTTTTTGATATTAAAAAAACGAAAAATTTTCAAATCGATTTTTCTAGAAAACCGTGTATCCTATCGACTTGAAGTAAGAGTTTCTTTTAATACTATAATACCTTACATTTTAATAATCCAGACTCAACAATTCCTAAAAATTAAAAATAAAAAAGTTATGCGATAATATAACTGTTGCCCTACCCAAAACGGAAGCCTATGACCGGTACTATAAATCTGCAATGGATGGAATCGATTTATCTCTGGAAGATAAATATGTGTACTCATTTTCGTTTTTCTAAATAGAAGCGTTCTGGAGATATTTAAGAAAAACTAATTACCAGACGCCATCTTCAAATAGCTCTAGCTCCTTTAGGAAGCATTTTAGGACCAGATGAATTGGGTTAAATTGTCTTAAAATGATCTGAGGAATGTCTTCGTTTGTCGGTAGAGGTTCTGGACACCCTGTATATGTCATTGTAATTTTTATTTTTAAACATAATTGTTAGAACGACTAACTGTTGCTCTCTTAATTCGATTACTTCCGGTAAGCATTTATTTTTTACGCTAATGAGATAATTCTATTTTCTAACTTACTACCGACGTACGTTTCACTTAATGTTTTGATTTAACTTGTTTGGAAATTAATCATGACGTTTGTGCAAAGATATAATGGAAGATCTATATCTGCTTCCACGTAAGCGTAAAGTAAAACGTATTAAAATTGATACCTATATAGAAATAAAAACACTGATAACGACTAAATGCATGTTTCTACATAATTACAATCAAGTATCCTGTAACTTCATAAAAGAAGCAATATGTATATTTTATTTTATAACGTTTTTTACACAGTAGCCACGAATGATACATAAACTTTTTAAGCTATAAAGTTTTGCGTCATACCCAAGTATTTCTCAAAATGTATAATTAGATTATATCAAATATGCGTGTACGTCAGACTTGTTTATTTTAGTTTTAAATAAAAATCATGTTTAACACGTGTGTTTATAAAAGATAGAAAATAGAAATTGTGTTCAATAATTTATCTGATTACGAGCCATCAAGATAGATCCTGGATACTGCAACACAAAGGACAGGATTTATTTAATTTTGAAACCGTAATTAAAATTTACATAATACTATAAAATTTGTTGAAATTTTTTTTACTTAACATCAGTCCAAATTATAGCATAATAATATGCTGACGACGTGGACATTGTAACAAGAACACGGAAATCCTGACCGAGCTAGTAGCAGCAGCAGAACGAATGGGAATACATTGTCATATAAATCAAAATAAAACCAAATTTATGGCGACTAACACAAACATAAGAGATAGATATGTTGATGCAGATCTCATTGTTAATGACAAAAAACTTCGTAGAGGTCAAAGAGTATATATTTAGGGACATCGGTTAACCCCAATAATAACACATCAGGGGAAATAAAAAGGCGACTCATAATTTCAAACAGGTGTTATCATGATCTATCAAAGTACTTAGCTAACAGACGTCTGTTTTAAAAACTCGTATAAGACTGTATAGAACACTGATAGTACCCGTTATCACATATGGATCAGAGGCATGGACTCTAAACAAAACAGATGATGAAAGGTATTACGCGAGATATTCGGAGCGGTCTGTGAAAACGAAATATGGAGGCGCAGATATAACTTTGAACTGCAGAATACCTACAAGCATAAGTTTCGTGGAAAATAATACCACTATATAATCAAGCGAAATCGTCTGCAGTAGGTAGGACATGTAGCCCAGGCCTCCGAATCGAACGGGATATAAAAGATTCTAACAGCGGAACCGTTGGGAATGAGAAGACGGGGTAGACCAAAGCTGAGGTGAATAGACGGTGTAATACAGGATGCTGAGGAGATCGGTATTTTCAACTGGAAAATCCAAGCAAGAGACAGAACAGAATGGTGCAGAAAGCTTGAGAAGGTCCAGGCCGTCCAAATGCTCTAACACAATGATGATGAAGGTGATGATATCAAAACACCTAATAGGATCCGCAAATAACAATGGATATTTTTGGATTTTCATCCTGACGGTTTACGTTTAGACTACCGTCCCCTTCCAATTCTTCTGCCGATGTTATGAACGTTTTTTCCAGAAAACTGCACAGAATTTTTTAATACACCGTTAAAATCATTACGATCAAAATCATTCAGAGTGCACATTCGCGAAAATGTGCCATCCATTCTGGAATTGAATGCTGCCGCCAATGATTTATTTCTATCCCTACTAATATTTACAGGAACAATAATTACAAAATATTAGCTAATATTATGTAGATATTATTTAAAATTTAAAACAAAATGTATCTCCTCATATCACAAAGAATTTATGTTTTTTTTAAACTAGTAGAATATATACAAATATAGAATATAGTACAAATATAGTAGAACTCAAACGTTGACCTCTTTGTTTGAGGACGAAAATAGAACATAATATTGAGCATACAAATTGCAGGATGTGCAGACGACGTTCAACAATAGAATGGAGCAAAAACAAAACTTATATTGAAAACCTTAGTAAAGGACGTAAAAATGATTGGACTAAATATATATATAAAAAAAAAACAAGTATATACTTCTTGAGAAGTATATACCTATCGATGTTACAGTTCAAGAACACTTATTGTAAATTAACTGAAAAGACCAATATATGGACATATATATGGATGTGTATGAATTATATGATACACTGATGAAGAGCAAAAACGTTGAAATCGTAATTGTGTTTTTGAATTGGAATCGGAACTAGTTATTGTTAACATAAGTTAGCAATAGAAATATTGGAGAATTCTTTTTTATGCATTTTCTGTGTGCCTTAAAAAAACGTCAACAAAAACGTTTAAAAAAATCAAAGGAAAATTAAAAACTTTTTGGTCATAGAATGTGAGCTGACTCACATCATGTAAACTATTAATATAAGACTAGTATACTAGTATACGAAAGCAGAAGTATTGAAAAGAATGGATACACGTCCTCATCTGGTCAATACTATCAAAATTAGGAAGACGTCATATTTCGGGCACATAATGCGTCATAGGGAATTTGAGCAGTTCCAGGTAATATTAGAAGACAAGATCGAAGGTAAGAGGGGTATAGGAAGAAAGAAAAAATCTTGGCTACGAAACATCAGAGATTGGACCCACACAACAGGAAATGACTTAATTCATCAATCCCAGAACAGAGAGAAATTTGCCAAATTAATCGCCAACCTCAATAGAGAAGGCACTTAAAAGGAGGGAGTATAATCTTCTCCTGTTATGTCACTGTCTATTATCCTCCTGCTATTCCACGTGGATGCAAGCTTGGTTGTGAGCTTGAATAGAAAATGTTGTCAGAAAAATGGATTTTTTCTAAAACGAATGCAAATCTTCGAACAAAAGAACTTAAGAAAGAAGAATATCCGTAGAATGTGTGGTAATCTGGGGAACTGGATCTGGAAAAGGAGATATAACTTGGAGATGTTTACGAAATATGAAGACATGGCAGATGGCAAACATATTCTTTTTAATGGATTAATTCAACTAAAATTGTGGTCCCTAAATCCCATTAAAGAAAATAAATAATATTAAAATGTCCAAGATGTGAAGAAAATAGCTTCTAAAAATATTATTATCGATCCTTGTGGGAAATTTAAGTAGGTGCAGGCCGAGATTCTGCATCTGGCGGGTCAAATTGGCAATGGCTGGTAATGGACAGGTACGACTAGTGAAATTGTCTGAAAAAGTCTCAAGTAGAGGTGTAGTACTAATTATGATAATAAGAAAAATGGAGTACCCAAAGGTTCTAAAATAAAAAAATATCAATAGAAATACTAAACTAGGTAAGGTAGCGAGCCGACCTTTTGTGACCTAAACAATAGGAACAAAGTACCAAAATTGGCAATTTATATTGTAGTTGTGGCTAATTCTCAATTATATAGTTGATTCAAAAATAATATGCAAAAAGAGAATAGTTTCAAACATTAAATATATGTAAAGATAGTCTAATAATATTAGAAATTTCATGAGATACGAACTCAAATGAGATGAGATGAGAAGATAAAATGATCCAAAAAAATCAAAGAATGCGAAACAGATGATAAGTACATATGAGAAGATCAGATTAGAGAAGATAATGGTGAAGATAAATACGTAGAATACGGGATACTGATCCCTTATACAGACAGGAACTCATAATGGACAGACTGTCAGATTATGATCATATTTCAATACTGAAGACATAATTAAAAAAGTATCTGAAAGAAAGTTTGGATTATATTTTAGTAGGTAGAAATCGTCACTCAATACAATAATTTTCAAACTTATTTACATCAATCATACGTAGACATTTACAGTTAGTATTTAGTACCATTTATATAAATTAATAAATATGTTAAGCCTTGCGCCCATACTATAATACATTTGACAAGTAACTTTTCTGTTGCAGCATTCAGGTGGAATCTCACATGTGTTATTTATAGAAGAACTACCTGTTACCGTTCACATTGATAAAAATGTTGTGCTCCAATTAGAATTTTTGGGGGTTAATTTTTCGGTTAGTGATAAATATATCTTGCCTCTCGTTTTAGCTGATAACAGCCAAGTAAATGCAAACGAAAATAATTCCCAGAAAATACACGATAAATGTTGATATTTCTGAGACTGGTATCATGGCCATCACATCGGATTGGATCGGTTTCGTACTAATTTGGGTCGGTGGATTTTTCAACTGGCGTACAGCTCTATTTTCGATGCCGTATATTCCCCTCTCCCCGTGATGTGTTTGGACTCTGTGGCCCACTCGAGAGTCAATTAGATTTGTTTTATTTGCCACCCACTTGACGACTCTTGAAGTTATTTTTAGGGAGATTTGCTACAGATTTTCGCGGATCAAGGTAAGGTTTCCAGTTGGTTGCTCCAGATTAAAATTATGACGAAACTCCATTGAGATGAAATGATTACTTTGTACTGGTGCACGTCTTGGGTTGCAAATTGTTTACAAGGTATTAACTGTGTTTAAATAACCTGGAGTGAATTTCATAATATAACATAAAGTATTTAAACAAATCACTGTTTTTATTCTTCACAGAATATATTCAACTTAACATGTTCCGATTAAACACCAGTTCTCCTGATAAATGGCAATTTTATACTATTTTTGAGTGCTAACAACATGTATACCTTAATAGACCAGAGTTTTATTGCTTTCTACTAAATACCTACTAGAGAGTCTCGGTGGTCTCCCAATATACAGGGTGTTTCATTAATAATTGTCCATATAGTAACTGGAGAAACCTTAGCACAAAATACGAAGATTTAACCTAAAACACTTAAATAAAATGTGGTTCCTTACTGAGTTACAGGGTGTTTTATCTAAAAATTTTAAAAATATTTTTGCTCGGCATTTTAAAACTATTCGACGTATCCTTTTCATACTTGGCAGGAGGTATAAGTACTGTACAAACTACTAAATTATGTTAAACACACATTTCTGGCTATTACCAGAGGCGTACGACGGGGGAAAGTGAATGGTTGACCCTTTTCAAATTCTGCGCCACTGGCGGAATTGCTATTTTAGTTAAATTTTTATATTCTCCAATACTTTCTATGAAAATAATATACTCTTCATTCGTAACGATAAAGTCATCAGTTTTCGAGATCTTTGAAGTTAAAAATGAAACGACACGGTTATTTTGATTTACAAATATCTCGAAAACTAATCATTTTATCGTTACGACTAAACAGTATATTATTTACATAAAAAGTATTGGAAAATCAAAAAATTACACGAAAATAGCAATTTCGTCAGTGGCGTAGAATTTGGGAAGGGTCAACCAGCCACTATCCCCTGTCGTACGCCTCTGGTAGTAGCTAAAAACGTTTATTTATCTTAATTTAGTAGGGTGTACAGTACTTACACTTTCTGCCAAGTATGATAGGGATACGCCAAATAGTTTTAAAGTACTGGGTACAAATAATTTTTAAATTTTGATCATATGAATCATATCATAAATTAATCAAAATAACTGTGCCGTTCCATATTTAACTTCAAATATCTCGAAAACTAATGACTTTATCGTTACTAATAAAGAGTATATTATTTTCGTAGAAAGTATTGGAGAATCTAAAAATGGCACTAAAATAGTAATTCCTCCAGTGGCGTAGAATTTGAGAAGGGTCAACCATTCACTATCCCCTGTCGTACGCCTCTGGTAGTAGCTAGAAACGTTTTTTATCATAATTTAGTAGGGTGTATAGTAGTCGCACTTGCTGCCAAGTATGAAAAGGATTCGTCGAATAGTTTTAAAATGCTGAGCAAATATACTTTTTAAATTTTTAGATAACTCAGCTTTTTTTAGATAACTTTTTAGGTAACTCAGTTAGGAACCACATTTTATTTAAGTGTTTTAGGTTAAATCTTCGTATTTTGTGCTAAGGTTTCTCTAGTTACTATATGGACAATTATTAATGAAACACCCTGTACATATAATATATCTATAGATGGTAAGTATTTATATATAGTGGCTAAACACCCCTTTAGGAGTTATGCCGCTTAAGCTCTCTAGATCTATGTTTTGAGGTAGATCAGTCCTCATGTTCTTTATATAATTTTCTCGGTTATTGTTCTCCACTATTTCCTATCTCTGGTTTTTTCTTTCCTTTGTCGTATATCCGCCTTGTTGAGATCATTTACTACTTCTTGTAACCATGTAGATCTTGGTCTTCCACGTCTTCTTTTGCCAGCTGGTGTCCATTTCAATATTGAGAATATCGCCGTAGTTGATCCGGATCTCCATATGTGTCCTAGCCATTTTGCTCGTTGCTGTTTTATTTTACACACTATATCTTCCTTAATTTCTTCCAGTAGCTCAAGGTTCGTTCTTTGTCTAGATTCATTTTCATTTATTTTTATTGGTCCTAATATTGCTCTTAGTATTTTTCTTTCTTGTATTCTAAGGTTTTCCTCTTGTTTTTTTTTGTCATGCTAAGGGTTTCGGCTGCATACATCATCATAAGTATTTAGATAAGTAAAAAGTAATATTATATTATGGTGTTTCATGTAGGCGGTATACATTAATGTAACTATACTCTATGGAAATTAAAAAGTGATTCGGTAAATGGATCTAAATTAATAACTAGAATACGCGGACGACATAGACATTGTGGGAAGTGAGAAACACCGTCACCAAAGTAAAGGAAACTTTCAATAAATTAGACACAAAAAAACCGGTCCAAGAGTCAATGAAGAGAAAACCAAATAAATGTGCATTATCAAAAAAAGGACCAAATAGAATAGAGCAAAATGAAACAATAGACCCATAGAATTTTAAAACAGTGAAGAGTTTTAAATATCTCGAAATGACAATAACCACCGATAACGATATCACGGAAGAGATAAAAGGGAGAATTCAGGCAGCAAACAGTTGTATGTTAGCCTCCACAGTACTATTAAATCCAAGAGCCTAATACGCACATAAACAATCAGGATATATAAAACAGTGATAAGACTGGTGCTCATGTATGGGTGTGAGACATGGATGGTGACAAAAGTAATGGAAATAAAACTCAGATATTTTCAGAGAAAAATTCTCAGAGAGATCTTCAGACTCTATCACGACCAATACCGAATGTCGAGGTCAAACGGATGTATAGGGCTGGCGACGAAGTCCAAGAGATTAAATACCAACGTCTAAGATGGACTGACCATGTCCATAGGCTCCCTAATTACCAAGTTAATCTGGATAGCAGAAGGTCAACTCTATGTCAACCAAACCCCTGTAGAACGAGTTACCAACTACAACTACCTCAGCACCCTAATAAATAAATAATGGATTAACACCCAAGGAATAAGAGCGTGTATCGGAAAAGCTAGATCCGCGTTCAAGTAAGAATGCTGCGATGATACGTATTCTCTGTCCTTTTTTATAATGTTGAATCGTGAATCTTAAATGAAGATATGTGCAAAAAGTTGGAAGCATTTGAGATGTGGTTGTATCGAAGAAATTCCCGTGGAGTGACTGGGTCACAAACGAAGAGATTCTCAGAAGAACGATGCAAAACCGAGAGGTGTTGACCACCATCAAATCTCGAAAGTCTTACTTCGGACATATTATATATAAACTCACACAAGTCATCCTACAAGGAAAATTATTTGGAAAGCGAGGTCCAGGAAGAAGAAAATCCTGGTTAAATAACTTAGAATATAGTTCAACACAACAACAGCTTTTTCGCGCGGCTGCAGATAAGATAAAGATTTTCATGATGATCGCCAATATTCATCACGGATGGGCACATCAAAAAGATCTGTTTAACTATATTTTCTAACTAAACGTTCCCCCAAAATTTTTATTTAGAATTTATTAATACATATCCACCCACAGTGAACAAAATAAAAATAAGACATGGCAGGAAAAGCACTGTAAAAACCTCATAATACCGCACAGGAAACATAATAATTCTAATAATAACAAGAAGCTTTTAAGTAAATGGGCATTCTTAAATAATACGTCAAAAGTTGATCATAATTATTATTAACTGCAAAACTTATACTCTGGGCTAATTAGCAAAATACAAGGAAAAGTTATTTACCAGCAATTTTATTGCTGGAATCGAATCTTATGATTATATATAGTAATAATATAGGTATGCAAAGTCCGCAGATAGTGTGCTACTTTTTTTATAAACAAAATGGTGCCCGAAAATCGTGTTTTTTTAATTTTTGTTCTATAACTCCAAAGATTTTAACTTTACACCGAAAACACCCAAATAAAAATTCACCGTAATTAAATTCTGCATAGAAACGTGTTTTTCCCGATTTACTTCGACGAAAATTTTCCCCGGAAAATGCGGGTTTTCCCAACAAAATCTTTAATTTTCAACTAAAATTTTAGTTAAGTAATTGTTTTATAGTAATTAAATAACTTGGTAATATAAAAGCTCTTTTCGTATAGATTGTAATTCCAGAAGCAGATGAAAACTGATTAAACAGTTTAGCAACAATTGAATTGTTAATTAAAAACTTACGGTCACTATAATAACCACAATAATTATGATACATAAGAATTAGACAAGGCAGAAACGGCGGGTTCGTTGGGAAAAATTATTCCCATGAGATATTTTTGCATAATCACATTCGTGAGACATCCCAGAATAAGGTTCAAGAAGTCGCCCACGTGAAAAGTGGGCCAATTTTTTTTAACAATTTTTTTTAATCAAATTGCAAAAATCAATATTTTTGGCCCGGACTAATTTTTTAGGTTTTTTTTGACCATTCTGGACAAAAAAGGTCTCTTATAATTTTTGAAACGCGAAAATGGCCATTTTTAAGACTTAATAACTCGGTTAAAAATTATAATTATGAAAGTCAGACGTGACTAAATCAAAGTTTAAAGTCGCCGCTACATGATCCTGTAGAAATCTGTGTCATTAATTTACTGCTAAGCTGTTATTTTTAATTAAAAACAATGAGCAGTTAGATCGTATTGACGCCGCTGTAAATGTGAGTGCGAGTAAGATGCAGAATATTGAACTGCTGGAATGGCTTCTCTCTCGCACTCAGAATTTACAGCGGCCGCAAACGTGCATGGCGCTTATTACTATTACTTAAAAATAACAGCTTAGTAATAAAATAATGACAAAAATTTCTTCAGGATCTTGTAGAGGGAGCTTTAAACTTTGATTTAGTCATATATTGACTTTCATAATAATAACTTTTAACCGAGTTATTAAGCCTTGAAAATCGGCATTTTTCGTTTTTTTCAATTTTAAATTGCTTAAAGTCGAAAAAGATCAACTTTAGAGAAAAATTATAAGAGACCTTTTTTGTCCCGAATGGTCCAAAAAATTAAAGAAAAAATTGTTCGGGACAAAAATATTGATTCTTGCAATTTGATTAAAAAAAAATTGTTAAAAAGAAATTGGCCCACTTTTCACGTGGGCGACTTCTTGAACCTTATTCTGGGATACCTCACGAATGTGATTATGCAAAAAAATCTCATGGGAATATTTTTCCCTTCGAACCCGCCGTTTTCGCCTTGTCTAAATCACTATGATTTTTGTATAAATAGATACTGTACCTATATGTATAATGTACTTTACAGAATTGAAATTGGACTATTTAAGCGGCCTTAGGAATATTTTAAAATTATAAACAATTTTTGGCTTAAAAACAAATAGAATATCTCGGGAAATATTAGATTAAATTAAATCGTGAAAACGGTATTGAAAAAAGAGCAGCAGGGCGCTTCTATTAAAAGAAAAAACGTTTAATTCTGATGAGTGGTTCCTGAGATACAAACGTGGTAAGTGTGTGGGTACCACGTGTGGGAGTCATATGTTGCCCTAGGGCCGTAGCCATAGGAATTATATCCATCCTTTAGATTTTGACATTTTTGCATCTATATGAGACTTTTAGTCAGTTTTTAAAAGGCTTTGACCTTTGTATTTTTTGGTTGGCTCATCATGTTCTTGTAACACTGATGATGCTCTTGTTACAGAGCGAAAACGTTTTGTTTCTATGTTTGTAGCCCTAAAGGGGCTTTTTAAACTAATATACCTTTTACCAAGACAAAATTTTTTTTTATTAAATTTTACTTGTAATTAATGGTATAGAGCCAGTTACAGGAAATTCTTCCTCATGGGTTTTTTTAATATTATTTGCTTTAAAATGTGATATTTTGATAGTATATTTAACCTGGAACAATTTTTCTGTAGATGTGTTTGTATCAAAAGTGCATAGAACTCACCCTAATGCACCTTGTGCCTAGGTGTTTCTTTTTATTTAATTTATTTAATTTAATTCATCCTTTAGCCAGTTTAGTCTTAGTGACTTTACAAATCTAACAATATCTGCGCTCTGCATTAGTTCATCCAGTTCGTAGCTCATTCTAATTCTCCACGAACCATCGCTGCAATAGGTTGGTCCAAATATCTTTCTTAGTATTTTGTGCTCAAATATTCTCAGTGGATTTTCATCAGTGGTTAAGAGGGTAAACGTTTCAAATCCATATGTGACCACTGGTCTAATTACTGTTTTATAGATTCTAAGCTTAGACTCACGATTCAGTAACTTACTTTTCATTAAGTCTTTGTATGCATAAAAGTACTTATTACCGCTAAGAATCCGTGCTTATATTTCTTGATTTGAGTTGTTGTAATTTATTATTGAGCCTAGGTAGGGAATTTCAGATTCTCATGTTGATTTGACTTTGTGTACTCCATATGTTTAGTTTTACTTTCATTTATATCATATATACAGCTTCCGATTTCAGCTCTACAGCTTTTTCGCTTAATATCCTTTTGTTGCGGCTTATTATAGTAACATCATCCATATATGCACATATTTGCATAGGTCTTACATTAATACAGCCGTTCATATCAAATTTTCTTCCAACAGCTTTCGAAGATAGATTAAAACGTGTTGTTGATAAGGCATCACCTTGCCTAACTCAATTTTCAATATCAAATGCCTCTGTCATATCTCCATTTATTCTCACCATGGCTTTGGAACCCTCTAAAGTCATTCGTATAAGTTTAACTAACTTATTGGGTATCCCTAACATAGATAGTTGCTTTAACATCTTTTGTCTATCTATTCCATCAAACGGCTGTTTGAAATCGATATACAAGTTGTAAATTGGTTTGTTATATTCAACACATTTTTCATGTATACCTCTTAACATATATATTAATTTGATCTATAGTTGACCTCTTTGGTCTGAAACTACATTGATATTCGCCAATCATTTCTTCAGAAAACTATTCCAAAAACGTTCATTTCGAATGAGATAATTTGAAGTTATCCATGATCAAAACTTTGTTGGTTGTGAAGTGGTGTCTTCTTTGACACATGATTCCCCGCAAGTGGTGCAGTGTATTTTGGATATTTTTCCGTTTTTGACAGTTAAGTTCTTTTCTTCTTAGTTCTCAACCTACACAAAATCTACGAACTAACTTTCGAATCGATTTTCCCAATTGGTCTTTTGCGGCTTCTACCAACCTATTTGATTGAGCACTACTCAATGCTTTAGGTCAGGGGTCAGCAATTAGCGGCCACGGTCTGCATCCGGACCGTCATTAAATTTAGAATATAGCGTTTGGCAGTTTTGAAAATGTTTGGCCATGAAATTGTATATTAAGTTTGACTGAACTTATGTGTGCGAAGCCGCTATATCAAGAATGAAGTTTATTAAAAATCGGTACAGATCTCAGGTAACAGATGAATATCTCAACTCCCTAATGAGAATCAGTTGCAGCAAACTCACTCCAAACTTCAGACAGGTTGTACATAATAAAAAATGTCATTTTTCTCACTGATAATTTAATTTTGTAAAGAATGACAAATTTTCTGATTCGGTTTTTTGTGGATTCCTGTTCAAAAATGTCCCCTTAAACAAATCAGAAGGGGCCCAGGATGCCGGGCAAAACAATATTTGTATACAAATTCAAAATTACCTTTTAGCCCCGAAAATTGTATTTAAAAAAAAAGGTCTCTTGTCATTTTTTTCAAAAGTTGATGGTTTTCGAGTTATAAGCGATTTAAAATCTGAAAAATGTGAAAATTCCTACGCATTTTCGAGGTTTGAAAACTCATGTAAATTATCAGTTTTCAGGTTGCCAAGTGCCTAAATTGAAGTTTATAAATTTAATTTCAAGATTCTAACGAGTAATCGGGACTTACTTCAATATAGACCGTTGTTTTTTAATTGTTAATTATGCGAGTCCACTCGACTTAACTCGCCGCACAACGCAATTTATGGTTCGTTTCCGGAATGGGACGTTTCATCGCCGCCGGTTCATCGCCGCCGTTTCGATGCCGCCGGTTCATCGCCAGTCCATTTCATCGCCGGCCGTTTCATCGCCGGCCGTTTCATCGCCAGTTAGTCAGTTGATCTTGTATTATGGGAGATGACACGACACGACGTTAAATTCAGTTCAAAACTTATGACAAATAAATAAATAAAAAATATTATTATATTAATTTACTGTTCTATTTCTACTTCCCCTAAATTTGATATTAAACAGTATTAAATTTGTAGTGTTAAATTATATTTTATATTATAAAAGTTTAAAAGTCTATTAAAAGATTAAGTATGGCAACGGGAATGGTCATATCTCGCATTTCCTAGAATTCCTAATTAATACTAAAAATAAATAATAAATGTAACTGTCGAAAATTGGTCGAAAATTTGGAAATATATCAGTTAGCGATTAACTGACTGGCGATGAACCGGCGGCATCGAAACGGCCGGCGATGAATCGGCCGGCGATGAACTAGCAGCATCGAAACGGCGGCGATGAACTGGCGGCGATGAAACGTCCTAGACCCTTCGTTTCTGTCGCACTTATTATACACATTATACGTACTTATGCAAGAAATGCCCAACAAATACTTCTCATTTATTAAAATTTTATAATTTATTATTAACATATTTTTCTTTAATGATTTATTTATTTATTCAATTAATTATTGCCAACGACAACGACGCTACTTGGACAATAACAACGACAACCGACTTGGGCGTCGAAACGTTAATAAAATAATTTTTTTGGTAAAATTGTGGCTTATTTCCCATTTAAAATACTTGATTATAAAAATGCCACAAGGAAATAGCTTCAGAACAACATTAATATGCTACTTAAATACACCAATAAAAACAAACGGTCGAAATTGAAATAAACCCCGCTAACTCATCAGAATCTTAAAATTGAATGTTTAAACTTCAATTTAGGCACTTGACAACCGCAAAAATAATAATGTACACATGAATTTTCAAGCTTTGAAAATGCTTATTTTCGCATTTTCCGTTTATAAATCGCTTATAACTTGAAATCTATCAAGTTTTGAGAAAAATGACAAGAAAATCATTTTTGTTTAAGATGACCCAAAAATGCTAAAAACATATTTTCGGAAGCAAAAAAGGTGATGTTTTGGATTTATTAAAAAACTGTTAAAAAACAATTTCTGCCTAAAAATTTCGCACTGCATCCTGCTGATTTGTTTACCAAATTGGAACAACCAGACAAGTAGTGTTAACTCCGGACCCCGGAAGTGTCATAGGTTTTCGAAACGGATTAGGACTCAGGAAATATAATTGGTGACCCCTGACTTTAGGTGATCGTCTTTTTTGGAAGCCTTGCACGTGCATTTATACATGGTGTACTTTGTTCTCATTCATTTATGGTTTTATAAATGATGGATACCGATGATTTTGACCTCTAAATAAATTTAAAATTTCGCGTTTTGGCAACCCTCCAACTAAATTGTACACGGATTTTCGGATGTCCAGTTTGTACGAAATAATTTTTTTAATATTTGACAAATAGGATATGACATATTGAAAGACAATCATCCAAAATTTGTTTGCAGTCGTGACTAGAATATATTTAGAACTAATTATCAGATAATGAATTGTTTCCGAAAATTTTTGTTAGGTACATTCGTTATAGTGTAGTAAAAATTCTAAATTCTAAAAAACTTCTAAACAGGAAACTAAACAATGTAGGTACAGGTCATTCTCACAGTTTCTTTTATTCCGAAGGAAATCTATTAAGTCGGAAATGGTATAATGATTATTAATGTTGAAATATGTGTGCAATCTATGGAAAATGTAAATTATAGATGAAGTATAAGAATAGAAGCTCCTGAAAAAATTCATATGTAGCCTAAGGCCTAAATTCTGATATAAAGTATGTTTAGATTTAGGAAATTACTTTATTCATTATAAAAGATTCGGCATTTATAAAACCTAAAATATAACCACCAGGTAAATACATTTTTCAGTTGTTTTCGAGGTTTGTTAAAAATAAAAATGTTGCTTAATTTTTGATAATATAAAGCATAATATTATTGTCCTGAAGCTTATTTCCTTGTTGCATCTTATACAATTGACTATTTCATTTAGGAATAAGCCACAATTTAAGTTTGAAATTAAATTTATTTGACGGTTTGACTTCCACTTCGAAAATCGTTATCAAAATATGTAGGAATATGTATATGTAAGTATGTTGATAACAATTTCCGAAGAGGAAGTCGAAACGTCAAATAAATGTAATTTCAAACTTAAGGTGGCTTATTCCCAAATAAAAATGTAAATTGTGTAAAACATATAACTGCAACATCATTTTTTAAAGCATTTTTAGCTTCAGGTTTCATATTCATTCGTCGTTTTGTTTTCACCCAATTTTGAAAAAATGTGAAAACTTTGAATTATTCACGTCCGTCTGTCATCCACGTCCGTCTGTCCGTCTGTCTGTCTGTCTGTCTCTCTGTCCGTCTGTAATCACAACTCCTCCGTCAATATACTAGCTAGAATGATAAATGAGGTGTCAAATGAAAGCTTATAATCCAAGGATGGTACTAAAGGGGAGAAATTTTACCTAGGCTGTCTGACCGTCGGTCTGTCCGACCGCGAATATAACTCCTCCGTCCTGATACCAGCTAGAATAACAAATGAGGTGTCAAATGAAAGCTTATAATCCAAGGATGTTACTAAAGGTGAGAAAGTTTACCTAGGCTGTCTGTCTGTCGGTCTGTCCGACCGCGAATATAACTCCTACGTCATTGTACCAGGTATAATGACAAAAGGTGTCAAATGAAAGCTTATAATCCAAGGATGGTGCTAAAGGTGAGAAATATTACCTAGGCTGTCTGTCCGTCGGTCTGTCTGACCGCGAATATAAAGCCTCTGTCCTTATACTAGGTAGAATGACAAATGAGATATCAAATGAAAGCGTATAATCCAAGGATGGTACTAAAGGTGAGAAATATTACCTAGGCTGTCTGTCGGTCAGTTCGACCGCGAATATAACTCCTACGTCATTGTATCAGGTAGAATGACAAATGAGGTGTCAAATAAAAGCTTATAATCCAAAGATGGTATTAACGGTGAGAAATTTGACCTAGGATGTCTGTCCGTCTGTCTGTCCGACCGAGAATATAACTCCTCCGTCATTTTACCAGGTAGAATGACAAATGAGATGTCAAATGAAAGCTTATAATCCAAGGATGGTACTAAAGGTGAGAAATTTGACCTAGGCTGTCTGTCAGTCTGTCTGTCCGACCGCGAATATAAGTCCTCCACTATACCTCCAATTGAGGTGTCGAAAGAAAGCTTAGAATCCAAGAATGGTATAAATGTGAGAAACTTGACCTAGGACTTCCGGGTTTAGAAATGCGACCAGAAGTACTGTTTTAAAGTCACCGGAATAGTACAAGTGATATATTATTTGGCGCGACTTCGCAACAAGAGAACAAATATATACTTCCGGTTTCATGACTGTCTGTCCGTCTGTCTTTCTCCTCCGTTATTAATACAGATAGAATGACAAATGAGGTGTCGAATGAAAGCTTATAACCCAAGGATGGTATTAAAGATGAGAAATTTGACATCGGACTTCCGGTTTTAGAGTTGCAACTGTAAGTACTGTTTTAAAGTCACCGAAATAGTATAAGCGATATTACATTCGAGGTGCCTTAGCAAGATAAGAACAAAAACTGTAAAATTTTGGTTTTATCTCATTTCCGGAAAAGTAGTTCTAACCAGAACTGCCGTTATAGTCGCAGAAATATTACATGTAACACATCAATCGAACCGTATAGTTGAGTTTTGAATCTTTAGTTTCGGTTTTGAAATTATTTCTGTTTAAACAATGATGACCCAAAGTTTAGTAAAAATGACTAAAAATTAGTAAAATCGTTTTCAATCGGTGCAAAGTTATATACACGAAGCGTTCAAATATCGACTACCAGTTCTACTTTCGATTACTTTGGGTGAAAACCTAGGACTTGCGAAGTCCAATTACTTGTTAGGCTATTGATTATGTACTTTAGAAAGGAACTACAACGCTTAAGGTGTTTTATTGTTTCTTCAAATGGTCAAGAGACCTCCAAATATGACAAAACCGCGGAGTACTGTTATTTAAAGTGGTACATTTTGAGAAAAGGGTGAATTAATCCCTATGCAATAAGGCGCTTTAGAGTGAATCCTATGCACTCTTCGTACATACAGAGTGGGCCAAACAGAACAGTCCACCTCGATATTTGACAGTATTTATTAGATTTTAAGAAAATGAAGAAACAGGTCGATTTATGATCTAAGGGGGACACATTTTTACGGTACATACATCTGTCATTTGTCAACCCCCCCATTCCATTTCCTCACCCCTTATTTTTAAATAGAGAATACGGGTTGTGTGCTACCTCATTTGAAAGGTTATTCAATTCTCTATTCAGTAATATTAGCATTGACATATTTATTTATACACCGTGTCCAAGAAAAATTATTTTGAATTAAATTAATTGACACAAAAAGAAGAATGTATGCAATTTATTCAACTCAAAATACATTCTACTACTGACAGAAAACAGAGAAAAATGTTTATTTGACAAATAAATAAATGTGTCCCCCTTAGATCAAAAATCGACCTGTTTCGTCATTTCCTTAAAATCTAATAAATACTGTCAAATATCGAGGTGGACTGTTCTGTTTGGCCCACTCTGTATATGTACATCTACAGAAAAGTTTTTCAAAATTTAATTTCCTATCGAAATGTCACCTTTCAAAGTTAAAAACAATTTTTGAAGTTATACTTCTTTAGGAGCGATGGAGCAAATGTAAATGTACGCGATTTCATCAAAAAATTTTAGCGCAGATGTAATGTTATACGTTTGCTCTGATTGGGCATTACAATGACCTGTCAAAAATTATTCAATATGGCAGCTATGGGTAAAGAGAGACCAAAGTAAGTTTATAGTTTTAGTGACTTTTTAAATAGTTTTTAAAAGCAACAGGTTGTTAATTGTAAATGTTTTAATATTGTAATTAAAAATTACGTAAATACCTATTGTTTTAATAAAAAATTAAGGTATAAAATTAGTTTAATATTTAGATAAAATAATAATAAACTGTTTAAAGTATATTGATTTCGTTGAAATTATATAATAGAAGTATGACTTCTTACGTGCGTACAAAGTACGCATGCATTCTTTTTCTTTTGATACAAATATATTCAAAAAACAAAGCAAAAAAAACATAAAAAAGCGCGATTTTTTTTGTCCACAACCTTTTTCCACGGGTATAATGGCATTGCTTCACATAATAAACACTTGTGTTTTTCATTTTCATTGATATCAATCATTTATATCATTGATTTCAATGATATGGTTTATAGTATCCGAGATACGATTTTTGAAAGTTCGCCATTCATTGAGCCATTTTCGCTATTTTTTCACAAACTTTGTTCTATAAGTTTTTTTTACGCACTTACGCAGTTTTAGGTATGTGCAATGGCACACTTAGTAGAAAGAAAAATCATTTATCTTTAAAATTACATATTTGAATATGGTTTTTAGTTGTGACAAATCTTTGTTTAACTGTTTTCGATATTCTCAAAAATAAAGCTATTTTACCCTTGACCAAAATTTATTCATTTTAACACCGTGTACACAACTGAGCAGATGCCATGAAAATTTTCCAGAACGTTCCAACTTAATAAAACATACTGTATAACAGGAGTAAAACAATATCTGACAAATCCCTCTTGCAACGTACCGTTTTATGATATTCAGTTTACGCGAAATATTGGTATCAACTTTTGAATTTTTTGTGCGTACTTTGTGGTTTGTTAAAATAATATTTTTGCGAATCTTGCGTGGAAACTAATTTTGACGGAGCGTGGATATTATATTCGCTATAACGTTAACCAATGTAGGGCATGGTATGCCAAACCAAACTCCGAAAACGATTCGAAAATAGATCTCCCAAAATTAGATCCAACGGCCTCCACACTTTTGCTATTCGGTTCGTCTTGTCTCGAATAATTTACAACTTGTAAGATATTTCTTAATTATTTTCAAATTATTAATACGAATTATTTTGTTCTAATTCAAATAGATGTACCTGCATATAATGACTGCATACTAAATATCGTTTGTGTATACATATAACTTATTTTAAACGTCACCTTGATATTTGAAACAACTGCTGATATCATTTTTATAATGTCAAATGATTAAATGCTTGATAGATTCGACCGTTACTTGATGAAAGTTCATTTTATCTAACAATAAAACACTGAAAACTTTTTCAATGCTCCCACAAAATTTATTATAACTTAATATCACTATAGCTGTTTCGTCAGAGTGTCTTTCTCAAGTGATTTAATTCTATTATGAATCTGCATTTTAAAATCTCTAACTGAATAGGTTGAGGAGTGGGCAGCTGTTGGTGTCAAGTTGGTCATTCAGAATTATATCTGTATTTTTTAATTTATTAATTTCCATAGATTCTAATAAAGAGAGCTTAAGTTCTTTATTTGGGATATGAAGAATTTGAAAATGTTCATTAAAAGAATGATTATGATGTAGAAGATGAAGTGTGTAGGTAAAATGTTTTTCTATTGTTGAAAACCCTTTTGTGTTTTGCTGTCCGTTTGTCAAAGTATCTGTCAGTTTGACCGATATAAGTTTTTGGACAGTCACCACATTTTAGTTTGTAAACACCACTATGCAATTGTTTTTTCTTTTGGCTCTTATTGTTCTTAATGTATTTTGATTAAGTTGTTGTTAGTTCTGAAAGCTGGTTTTATTCCTCTCTTTTTTATGTGTTTTTCTATTTTTGTTGATATTTTGCCTGTATGTATATGTGAGAGAGCAGAAGATACCGGGTTTTTACTGTGGTGGTGGGAAGACTAATTTCAGTTTTTTCAGTTTTTTTAAGGAGTTTTTGGTTTAAAATTGTGTTAATTGTTTTTTAATTGTACCCATTGTTTACTGCTATTTGCTTAATGATGTTCAATGAGGAAGGCACCATTCCGTACAAGAGCACAGGCCAAACGTAACACTTTATTATCTTGTATCGGAGGTTGAAATCCAACTTGAGATCAGTCAGAAATTTCCGAAGGCATGCCTGGCTTGTTCTGCTCTGCTCTTTATTTCATTCTCAGTGTCCCAACCCTCGTTCAGCGGACAACCCAAGTGTTAAAATTGCCTGACTCTTTCGATTTCTTCTCCAGAGACATATATCTTTGTTGGCCCAAGATGGTTGGTTAAGGTTCTCGTTTAGAGTTTCACCATGTTCTCAGAGGTTATCTTTTAACATCGGCGTTTAGCCTTTTCAATTTTACAATACTATAATGTAGATTCTGAAGAATACAGAAAACAGAGTCAAAATAAACAATCAATCATCAGAAAAATTTATAGTAAACGAAGGATTAAGACAGGGCGATCCTCTGTCATCTTTACTCTTCAACTTATGCCTAGAAAAAATAATGCGAGAAGCAAAAATCAATAGAGAAGGACTCATATATCAAAGAAGACACCAAGTTTTGGCGTTTGCGGATGATGTGGTGTTACTGGCAAGAGGAAAAAAAGAGCTACAGGAGATGGTACAGAGAATAGTAAAAGCAGCGAAGAAAATGGGACTATATATAAATTCAACTAAAACAAAATGTATGGAGTGGACAGATGGTCAGTTTAGGAATGGTCAAAAGTTTAAAGTAGAAGTAGAAGAAGGAACATCATACGAATTCGAAATGGTAGAAAGATTTACATACCTAGGGGCAATAATATCACGTAAACCTATCATTAAAGAAGAAATACAAGCTAGAATAATGGCAGGCAATAGAAGTGTACATGCGCTTAATGTAATGTTGAAAAGCAAGTTTCTATCAAGAAGGGCAAAAGTACAGCTATACAAAACAACTATACAGCCAATAGTAACATACTGCAGTGAGACATGGACAATGACAAAAAATGAACAAAATTTACTGGAGATCTGGGAAAGGAAAATACTAAGGAAGATATATGGAGGAAAAATAAGGGACGGTTTATGGATAAGAAGATCAAATGATGAGTTAAAGCAATTATACAACCAACCTAATATAATAGGAGTGATAAAGGCTCAGAGACTTAGATGGCGAGGTCACATTGAAAGGATGCCAAACACGAGGACTCCAAAAAAAGGTACTAAACTACACTATAACTTCAAGAAAGAGAAGAGGAAGGCCGAAAAATAGATGGAAGCAAGACGTCGAAAAAGATTTGGAAAGAATGGGGCTAGAGGGCCAAAAAAGAAAAATGAGTGACAGGAAGGAATGGAGGAAAATCACATATCAAGCCAGAGAAGAGCTCAGCACATAAAGAAACGTGAAAATGAAGAAAGAAAAAAACAAACTTTTCAAGCCATGGGCCTCTAAGGCCTTTAGTGCTATTGTATATATATATATATATATATATATATATATATATAATGTAGATTGGATAATAATTACAACCATTGTTTGATTCTGGGGCTAGGTATAGTATATATGAATTCACTGATGATGGACTGATAGGTCCGAAAACGTTCTGAATGAACATATTTTGAACTTCGATGTTGTCTGCCACTATCGCTGTGTCATCGGCATGCCTGATGTTATTAATAAATATGCCGTTAACTTTAATACCCTCATTAAAGTCTGCCACTGCTTCTGTGAAGGCTTTTTCGACGTATACATTGAACAACATTGGGGACAGTATACAATCTTGAATTTCTCCTTTTTTAATTAGAAGTCTTCTGTTTCTGATTAACCTGATGGATAAACAGGTATATATGTATATAGAGTATAGAGAATATTAAGAAGAATATACAGTGCTAGTCAAAAGTCCGTACCCCCCCTCGTATCTTTTGAACGGATATACCTATAATAGTGAAATTTGGATGGAGGAAATAAACGGATGTAAGCTTCTTAACTAGACATGACAGGTGACGTAATAGTAACAGATGACGTTACAGAGCCACTGTGACCGATAATTTTAAATGGGACCTTATGGCAAGCGATACCTCGTTTGAAAGGTATTCAAAATACCTATTTAGTCATACTAATTCTTTTTGAGTTTAAGCTAATTTTGATGAATAAATGAAATAAATATAAAATTGAAATTTCGCATTTAATTAATAAAAATTCAAAATTCCGCATATAATTACTTGTCAAATAGGTTGACGTTGACGTAAAAACTACTAGAGAATTGAAATACGTCAACCTTTTTGACAAAAAAACCATAGGCGGACATTTGAATTTTTATTAATTAAATGCGAAACTAAAATATTATATTAATTTAATTTATTCACCAAAATCAAAATCAACTAAAACCCAATAAAATTAGTATGACTGAATAGGTATTTAGAATACCTTTCAAACGAGGTGTCACTTGCCATAAGGTCCCATTTAAAATTATCGGTCTCATTGGCTCTGTAACGTTATCTGTCACTATTACGTCATCTGTCGTGACTAGTTAAGAAGGTCACGTTTGTTTATTTCCTCCCTCCAAATTTCACTATTATAGGTATAACCGTTAAAAAGATACGAGGGGGGGTACGGACTTTTGACTAGCACTGTATACATAGATACAACGGCGGATCCAGCAACCTTGCAAGGAGGGGGCAATGAAATGAAAATTTTCTCGTCACTCGCGTACGCAGGATTCTTTTTCGCAATGGGCTGTTATTCTCTTTTTCTTCATGTACCATGTCCTTTCAGAACGTTGGTTTATATCATAGCTATCTTAATTATTTTATTCACTGCCACCCTAAATCAACCACGAAGTGCTTCTTCGTCCTGGGCTGCGTTTGGCTTCTATTTTCACTTGCATAATATTTTGTAGCAACCTATATTTGAAACTTCTCATTACATGTCCAAAATACTCCACTTTTCTCTTCTTGATGCCTTCTATAATCTCAGTAGTCTTGTTGAGACGTTCTAGTATGGTGGAGTGTCGAATCTTCTTCACCCAAAATACTTTTAAAATTCTTCCATAGCACCACATTTCGACCATCATAACCTTGGATTTAAAATATTGTTTTTATTTTTATTTCAGTTATATTAATTGTTTAATTATAGTAAACTTTGTATCTAGTTCTTTTCGTCTTTCTCGTTTTACGAGAGATGTCGTTGTTTCTCGTCTCAAAGGTGGAATCATTGCATCGCGGTGATTTCCATTAAATAGGCAGGCTGTTGATATTTGGTTTAGAGTTGTGACTGCATAGCTCCACCGATGACGCATGATATGCAGAAATAGCTATCTGGAGATGGTGGTCCAACTCTGAATCAAATAAAAACAAAAACTTCCTTTTCCTCCTTCCTAGATCGTTTTTATTCACAGTCCAAGACTCGACACCACACAGTAAGACTGAGAACACGTATTTCGGAGAAGGAATTCTGTTTTATGTTTCAGTTATTCAGTTATCAACAGGACACAAAACCCACTATTTATTTTCAATCGTAATTATCTCTTTCTTAAAAAAAAATGCAACACCCGGCGAAGTCTCAAGGAGGGGGCAATTGACTCCATTGACCCCCCTTGGATCCGCGCCTGCATAGATACATATGAACATAACAAGTAATAACAAAATTGATGGTTGTTAGTAAAACGCCAATACAACCACCGACAATACAACCGGAAGTTGTAACAGCTTATGGTGAACAACTGGAGAGAACTAACAATATCATCTACCTTGGTTATAATCTAAATTAGAACTGGGACATGAGCAAAGAAATTAGGATACATGAAGTAAAGAAACACAGACGTACTCACAATCATTTAATTTACTTCGACGACCGGTTTCGATCTCTACAATATACAGATCATCTTCAGGTCGGCGTTACAAGTGATTAAATGCTACAATTAAAGAAAGCCAGAGTTAGAACAGTGTCTGGTTGTATCAAAATGCTAATAGAAAGCCAAAATTTTGAAAGGTATGTAAATGTTGACATTTCAGAACAACAAACCAATACATACGTATGCACCCATATGAGCAAACAGGTACTCATAAGCACGCACACGCACACAGATGAATTAGGTTTATGACTATTTGTTAACTTAAATTAAATTTTAAATTTTGATCTACTTACATGCCGTTACAAGGGATGACTTGTAAGTTCATCAGTAACATGTTTAAACGTCCAGATTATGCTAGTAGGATAGCTAGGTGAAGGCCTGGGTAGGCGGACATGCTTCGTATGTCAAACCACAGTGTATTGGAATGGATCCTGAAGGCAGATGTGTGATGTGAAACAAGAAACAAGAGTATTCTTGTTTCATTGTACGTCTGTGTTTCTTTACTTCATTTAAAATGAACTCACATATTACTCCCATTCAACATTTAAATTAGGATACGTATAGAGAAGGCCAGATCAGCATACTTTAAGATGAAGAAACTTATGTGGAAACAATATTACTTTAAGTCTGAAAATTAGATTAGTGAGATGGTAGGCATTCTCTACTCTTTTGTATGGTGTCGAAGGTTGGACTTTAACACATACACTTCTCAAGAATCTGGAAGCCTTTGAAATCTGGGTGTAACGGAGAATCCTGCGAATAAGTTGGGTGAATAGAGTTCGAAAATAAGTTGTTTTGTATCGGATGGAAAAAGTTACGAAAGTCGTCAAAACAGTTAAAAATCGTAAACTTGAATATTTCGGCCATGTTATACGACATCCACAGAGGTAATATACCTACTCCTTTTAATAATACTAGGCAAGGTAGACGGAAGAAGAGGGCCAGGTCGAAGAAGAACGACATGGCTTAAAAACCTGGGAGAATGGTTTAACAGATTTCTGCATCCCTTTTCCGAGCTGCCGTCAACAAAATTCCTATAGCCAACTTGATGGCCAACGCTCGATAATCGAGCACGGCACATGAAGAATAAAATTAATAAGTAATAACAAAATATGTACTATATAACAAAAACATAGTTTGTAATATTTTGCTTAAGTATATTTCTGATAGTTAATTATTGTAAATTTATTAACCTGTTTTAATTTAATTAAAAAATAGACCGCTTAGTGCCTGACATTGCGATCATTGTTTTCTCGTGTAATTGTTTTTAACATACGTATCTCACACCGTAAACACATGTCCAAAGCTTAATGTTTTCTATTTATGACATCGTTGGGTTTAATTTAGAAACTATTTTAAAAAAAGAAAGTGACATACGGAAGTGCGGTGTAAGTATTTTCCAGGTTAGGTATCTCAAAACTAACAACATTGCAGTTCTGGCCTATATAAAAATTTGAAAAATTTTTAGGAATGAGAATTTGATTATGTTAGCATATTATTGGCTAATATTATATTAATATCTGGTTTTCAAATAATTTCAAATCTTAATGAAATAACTTTAAAAACGTGTTAAAAGTTCTCTTTTTTTTTAAATTTTTTATTATGATTTTAAGACCATACTACGAACATATTATTATGACCAGATCATCGATTTTTTTAAAATTTATTATTATGATTTTAAATTATTGAAATTGTTGGAAAACCAACTATAAGTTTATAAATGTCCCATTACTTTATGTTGTCAAAGGCAATACCTCCTTGACATTCAAATACCTTCCGGTTCCTCAAAAAAATCACTTCCGCTTCCGTACCCTCACTCAAAAATTAGTCTCAAAAAATGTAACCCCACGAAACACGTCGCTCTTAGCATTTTTTTCCACCGTAAGTTTCTCTTTCTCTATCTCCCTCTCACTCTCTTCATCTTATGTTCTACAAGAGTAAATAATTGTAACTAAGTGATAAGTGTTTTTGTAATTAAGTTAATAATAAATCGATAAAGAAGATGATAGAATAGAACCGGCAACCTACACCCAAAATACTGTAAATACTCAAATTCGACAGGTCGTCACAACGGTTTGACTCCCAACAGGAAATTTGTTGAACAACAGAAATAAAGAGGATGACCAACTAGACCATACTAAGAAATATAAAGAAAGATAAGTCATATACACAATTAAAAGAAAAAAGTTAGAATATCTCGGACATATAATGAGAAACGACAGTAAATATAGATTACTATAAATAATCCTGGACGGCAAAGTATTCGAAAAACGTGGAATTGGGAGAAGATGAATATTATGGTTAAAAAGCCTGAGAAAATAGTCCTCCATAACAACAACTAATCTATTCGGTAAATAAAATAATTATAGGCAGAATGATCGCTAATATTTTAAACGAATAGACACGAAAAGAAGAAGAAGACTTTTGTGTATTCTAGATACTTTTAAATATGTAAATGATAATTATTTTATAACAAGTTATGAAAGCAAAGGACAGTAACTAATTTATTGTTTCCAATAAAATATATAAGGTTCTAAATACATTGAACGTATTATGAGGAACGAAGAAAAGTTTTTGTTATTGGAGGTTATTATCCAAGAAACGATTTAAGGCATTAAAGATCCTGGAAGAAGAATCTTCTGACTTGTTAAGTTGCGTAAGTGGTTTAGAACAACGTAAACCGAACTGTTTTGCAGTGCAAAGAACATGGCTTGTACTGCATTGATGATTGCCAACGTCCGGAACGAAAGGACCAAATAAGGATCCCAAGAACAAGAAGAAGTAAATACGGATACTTTTATAGTGTTTTATTTTCTTCTATAATATTTCTTTATATTTATATTTATATTCTTTATATTTCTATTTATATTCTTCTATAATATTATCTTCTATAATATTTTCCAGCCTTAACTTAAATCAAAACAGGAAATGGGAAAACGGCAAGTTAACAATACAAAAAGCAAACTCACGTTTTGCTAGGTCTGGGACAATTTTTTAAACTAACCAAAATCAAATATAACTGAGTTAAAAGGGAATTTCGTACTTGGGAACACAATTAATTATGATCTCAATGGCGTATTGCGCCAGTGCCATCAAAAGTAAACAGCTTAGTAAGACTAAACTCCGTTAGCTTAACTGAGATTCATTTTGTCAGATTCGGAATAGGAATCATACAACACAAAAATTTCTACCTCACACTATTTTAACAGATCGAATAAACTTACTTTTTCATTAAAAAAAATAATTATTGTAAATAGTGGAGTGTATACTAAACTGTTTCGGTTATTATATTCAAAATATTTAATTTCAGCGCAGCCTGTATTATTAGATATTACACTATTATTATTGTTTCGTTGTTTGTTTACTTTTAATCTTGGCTATGAGCACGTGTGCTTGGTTGTATAGTAATTTCCAGCCACGTCTAGTCTGTCAAAATGTAATTAACTTCGCAAAAAATAATTACTAAAATTACTAAACAATTGTGTCTGAGATTAGCGAACCGACTATACCACCTAAAACGTCAAAGTACCTACCTTCTAGAAAAATGTGAAAAAACATTATGGTAATTGGTCTTTTCATAGCTCTGAGTTATCACTTCAAATGGGAAGTGAGTAAACTAGAACTGCCGTTGCTGTAAAAATAAAAAGACATGGCAGAATCTATATTATGCGACTGTAAGTTGCGCGAAGTATCTCCCGAAATAAAAAAAAATATGCCCCATTTGCAATTTACAAGTAAGACATATGCAACAAACAGAATAGTCAAAAATATCTAAAAACTGTTTTATTTTATAATTCTTTGTTATTAAATCGAAATAAACAAAAAAAAAAAATTTCGACCCTTTTGTTTGTTTTTTGTTTTTTGAGCAGTCTGCAAGTCGGTTCGCGGATTGGTGTAGCCAAAATTGTACCAGATTGCAAATTTATGACGGATTTCAATTCAGCATTAATAGTTATGTGGGTGAATTCGAGAAAACTAAAGAAAATTTATGTACTCTTAAACTACGATACTATTTATCCCGTGTTTGGAGTTTCCGTTGTGACTGAGTATTGAATTCCCCAATATAGGTTTTAAATACTACCGTTGTTAAGTGGAAATAAATTTTGAAGCTGCAAGGAAAAGTTTACTCAAGAATTTCTAAAACTTTGATAAAACTTTAACCAATGAATGAGTGCTATTGATCAACCAGTTTTGAGATTTAAATATTGATGTTGAAAATTGTAAAGTTTGAACTGTGGCCTGTAAAGAAGGTTCAGGAAAATGAAAATGTTATTTTCGTAATAACGAAAAGAGTCAGAGTGAAAATAGTCTTAAAAAGACTCAGTGACAGAGGCTGCAGAGATAGAAATAAGAACTATGTGCGATGAAGGATAGAGCTGTTAGGAGTTGAGGAAAAGAGAGGTAGAGTGTAAAACTGAGAGGAAGATGGAAGGACTGTATAGCAGAGAACTTGAGAGAGAAAGGTTTAAATGAAGAATAGACGATGGACAAAACTAAGTGGTGGAGAAGAATAAAAAACAGCGACCCCCGAGAAGGGAAAGTCTGAGAAAGAAGAAGAAGCTAGCGATTTTTTATTTCCGATTTTTGCTGATTTTACAAAATTTTGCACCTAAATGTTACTATTGCCATTTTATACTATTTAAATATTTGCTAGTGACAACAATGTATAAAAATGGCAAAATGGAAAATCTAAAAAATATATAAAATCAATTTTTTAAGAAAAATAAATATTTTTAATAGTACTTCCAAAAACTTGTTATTCAGCCACTATAAAATCCTACTTAGTATAAGTATATAAATAAAAATATATGAAACATCAAAATACTTTCAAGATTTAAAAAAAATCAACTTGCAAGATATATGAGAAATCGTAACGTAGTAAGCAAAACATTTTTCAGAAAATTGGAAAGAGGCGCAAATTTTAAAAAATTTAAATTTAGGTTGGAAAAACGCCAAATCTGCGCCCCTTACCACCTTTTTACAGTAGTGGGAGTTTCATATGCAGCATCCTTCTTATATTTCTCAGGACAGTAGCTTTTAAAAAACAACTTCGCTTAAACCTTCAATATTAAATTAAATTTTTAAGAATATTAGGTGATGCATGACAAGACATAATTTAAGGATAAAAATCTATACTTATAATGCAAATATTTTGTTTTTCTGATAACCATTTCCAAGATGAAAATAAAAAACTACGTTTAGTTTAAACTGCGGTTAATTCTGTTAATCTAGTAACTGTTCGAAAACACAGTTTTTTAAAACACATTTAAAACACAATATTTAGCTGTCATAGTTTACGTTTAAATAATGTGTTCTTCTAGTTTTCTTTTTCGATCTGAATCCGAATCCGACACCAATTTTTGTATTTGTTACAATTTTGGCTGCATTAATCATATGATAGATAAATTATGTAAAAATTGGAAAAATTAGGCTGTGTTTTTCGTTAAAGTTCGTTCAAGAGCCACGCAGCCTTTCCCTTTGCATAAAAGTAAGAATGGTGCGATGCTACGTCTTCTCTGTCCTTCATATGGTGTTGAATCGTGGACCTTGAACGAAGATATGTGTAGAAAATTGGAAGCATTTGAGATAAGGCTATATCAGAGAATTCTTAAAATCCCGTGGACTGACCGGGTCACAAATGAGGAGATCCTCAGAAGAATGAAGAAGAACCGAGACGTTTTCTTCTTCTTGATGTGCCTATCCGTGACGAATGTTGGCGATCATCATGGCAATCTTCACTTTATCTGCAGCAACGCGGAAAAGCTGCACAGATGTTGTATTGAACCAGGTTCTGAGATTCTTTAACCAGGATGTTCTTCTTCTTCGTGGACCTCGCTTTCCAAATATTTTTCCTTGCTTGTAGGAGGCTTGTAGGAGGGCATATCTGGATTCATTTCGCATAATGTGTCCAAAGTATTCCAACTTTCGAGATTTGATGGTGGTTAGTACTTCTCGGTTCTTCCCCATTCTTCTAAGGACCTCTTCATTTGTGACCCGATCAGTCCATGGGATTTTAAGAATTCTCCGATAAAGCCACATCTCAAATGCTTCCAATTTTCGGTACATATCTTCGTTCAAGGTCCATGATTTAACACCTTAAAACAGGACAGAGAAGACGTAGCATCTCAGCATTCTTACTTTTATACCAAGAGGTACTGACCACCATCAAATCTCGAAAGTTAGATTACGTTGGACACATTATGCAAAATTAATCCAGATATGCCCTAGTACGAGCCATCCTGCAAGGAAGAACATTTGGAAAGCCAGGTCCAGAAAGAAAAAGAACATCCTGGTTAAAGATCCTTAGAATCTGGTTGAACAAACATCTGTGCAGATAAGATAAATATTGTCATGATGACCGCCAACATTCGTCACGGATAGGCACAAGAAGTTCGTTAAAATATAAGCATAAAGAAGTTTCTGAACACAGTAAACTTAAAAAAAAATAGATACGTGTTATATTCTGATTATACGACGCACTGGGAAATTTCGGTAAATCGTAACAAATATATTCAATATAAGTAGCAAAACGGAGGTAGAAACTATTAACTAAACAAAAGAAAATGGATGTATGCAAAGGACGAAAATGAAAAGCAAAATAGGTACTAATACATACTTAAACATTAATAATGAAAATACACTAGGTCATGCCAAAAAATCGAAGCCATTGAGACTTGGCCTTGTAGAACATGCTATACATTCCATAAAATTAATACAGAATAATTAATAAGACAAAATACATAGTTGGAAAAGTAGGTCAGATTATAGAACGTTATGGAAACTACAACTGTGGCAAAAATAATCACATTTTCGGAAATCACCATAGTATAATTTATTATATGATCTATATATATTCAGTAAATGGTAATTAAGTTAGTAGGGTCTTTTTTGCGGTAGAGTAAAAGAGATTGGTCCAGAAAAATGGCATTACTGTTCCTCGTACAAAATTTAATCTAGCACTGAATCGACACATTTTTGTATTATCAAATTTACGTATTTTGCTCAGAATCCGCAGCAAATCCGATCTGCCAAACCGTATCTGGAGAAACACACTTCAAGCTTTGTTATATAAATAGACAACTCTCAAAGTCAGTGGTTACATAAAGCGTCGTGACGGTTAAAAAAAGATTTCCTCTTCGAAATAAATAATCCTCACTATTTTCTTATCACATATACTTACGAAAATTATGTTAGAAACTTAAAAACTACACTGTAAAATCACTTTTTTGTAAAAAAAATCAGTTAGGTACTAACCTAAGTAGAGCGTTAGTGAGTCGAAATCTGCGACTGACGATGTTCGGCACTGACTGCGTCCCAGAGTGCGTTGATAGCGTCGTAAGGCGTCTCTGGCCGCCAAGGCTATACCGAGAGATGCCCACGTCACAGCGTGATGGGGGCGCCGCGCCTTGCGGTACCCCCTGTAAACGTTACTTGTCGATGCCATTCAAGGCAGATTTTCTGTTTTTTGGAAGCTTACTTTCTTTTGGCAAGGATCCGGAATGAGTATTTTCGTATGTTGATTACCTATTTTGATATTAGAAGTAAATATTTGCTGGGACTATTACAGAAATTAGTCAAGAGAAAAAAGTCTGTTCAAACTCTCATAAACAGCTAGGGGTCGAAAAGATAAGAATTCTTGTCTTGACAATAACTTCTTGTCTTGTCTTGAGAAAAAATTAAGAAACTTAAAAAAATCTTGTCTTGACGTTTTCTTGACATCTTATATCTTGTCTTTGCTCAAGAAATTTCAAGATCTTGAAATTTCTTGATTACCCGGTCGGGTGATTCCACGGCGACCTTTTTACTGCGTTGCGTGCTAACACGGCCTCCGCTGCCACTGGGGGGAGTCCCTGATCTGCATTTGTTTCCTGACGAACCCAAAATTGATGTGTAATTGCATGCTTACAATAAGCATTTTGTATGTTTCGCACATATTCTAAGCTGAGCTGTCCAGGATTTCATAAAAATTGCTGAGCCAAATCGAAACAGTTTAGACATCGAAAAAGATTTTGATTATTTGGAGGATGAGATCGAGGTAGAAAATGCTATAAATGCTACTACAGTCAAACCCGCTTATTGGAATAGCCCTGGTGCGAAGAAAAAGTATTAGTATAACCGGGATATTCTAGTAACCGATCATTGGTGGCTAGTCAAAACATTTCGGGACCTCAAATTTATATTCCTTAAACCGGGATATTCTTATAACCGGTATTCTAATAAGCGAGTTCGACTGTACTTTAGATTTTAACTCTCCTGTAAGTAAAATTAAACACCTTGTAAAAAAAATCAAAAACTCAGGGCAAATGCAACTTAAACTTAACAGTGCTTGCGAGGAAATAAATTGTAAGATGACTATGCCAGAACTAGATGTGCCTACAAGATGGCATTCAACTTTCGAGATGCTAACATGGGGCTTAAGTGTAAAAAATGTTTAAAACTATACATATTTTGTGACAACAACCAAAATTTAAATAATTGGAAAATTTTAGATAAAGAATGGTTCTGATCAGTAAATTTTGTCAGTATCTGAGAAGGTTTAAAACACTTTCTTCAATTCTCGCAGGGGAAAAATATTGCACACTTCCATTGGTGGTAGTTGGAGTAAATTTACTTTTGGACAAACTGGAAATATGGGCCCATGAACTTAATAATAAAATTGGTAGAGACGCTACCGATGAGCAATTAATTTACTGCATTCAAGCTGCGAGAGATAAAATACTGAAACACTATAACAAAACTAATTGAATATACTGTAGTGTTGTTATTTTGAATCCTCGTCCTATAGACAAGGCGAAAACGGCGGGTTCGAAGGGAAAAATATTCCCATGAGATTTTTTTTGCATAATCACATTCGTGAGACATCCCAGAATAAGGTTCAAGAAGTCGCCCACGTGAAAAGTGGGCCAATTTTTCTTTAACATTTTTTTTTTTAATCAAATTGCAAGAATCAATATTTTTGGCCCAAACAATTTTTTCTTTAATTTTTTGGACCATTCTGGACAAAAAGGTCTCTTTGATCGTTTTGATCTTTGAAAAGTTGATCGTTTTCGACTTATAAGCAATTTAAAATTGAAAAAAACGAAAAATGGCGATTTTCAAGGCTTAATAACTCTGTTAAAAGTTATTATTATGAAAGTCAATATATGACTAAATCAAAGATTAAACCCCCCTACAAGATACTGAAGAAATTTTTGTCATTATTTTATTACTAAGCTGTTATTTTTAAGTAATAATAATTAGCGCCATGCACGTGTGCGGGGCTGTAAATGCTGAGTGCGAGAGAGAAGCCATTCCAGCAGTCCAATTGTGCACTCACATTTACAGCAGCGTCAATACGATCTAACCACTCATTGTTATTAATTAAAAATAACAGCTTAGTAGTCAATTAATGACACAGATTTCTTCAGGATCATGTAACGGCGACTTTAAACTTTGATTTAGTCACTTTCTGACTTTCAAAATAATAATTTTGACCGAGTTATTAAGTCTTAAAAATGGCCATTTTCGCGTTTTTCAAATTTTAACTTGCTTATAACTCGAAAAAGATCAACTTTAGAGAAAATTATAAGATACCTTTTTTGTTCAAAATGGTCCAAAAAACCTAAAAAAAATTAGTCCGGGCACAAAATATTGATTTTTGCAATTTGATTAAAAAAATTGTTAAAAAAAAATTGGCCCACTTTTCTCGTGGGCGACTTCTTGAACCTTATTCTGGGATGTCTCACGAATGTGATTATGCAAAAATATCTCATGGTAATATTTTTCCCAACGAACCCGCCGTTTCCGCCTTGTCTGATAAAGTAGAGGCATTTTCCTCTTCATCTTGGGAAAATCTTCTATAATCAGAGGCAGTACAAAAATTTGAACAAATATTAAAGCTAACTGCTTTAATAAATCCCAGAATGATCTATAGAATCCAATACCAGAGCCAGTACTTAATCTGAAAAAAGAAGATAACGAATTTGATTTAGATATTAGAGAGTTATCAAGTAAAATTCTATCCATCCGTTATTTTGACACGTAAACGCTATTTTTTTACGGTATAAGTTTTAACGTATATGTAATTTTAGAGTTATCAAGTGGTTGAATTTCTGCTTCACGTTAATAGTTGGCAGCTGTCAGTCAAATTTCGTATTTGACAGCACATAATTAAATTTGTTTAAATTTTTTTCTGTTTTTGTTTTATTTCACCCAAGATACATCTTTTGTAATTTTGACTTGTTTTGTACAATTTGGATTTCAAATTTTTCTAAAAAATATGGAAGAGATCTTATAACAGGCAATGTTACTTGAAGCCAATGACGATGATATAGAGTACTTAATACTAAATCTCGTTTTAAATGATGATAACGTTCAAAATCAAAATGTACATCCTGTCTTTAATTTCGATACCTTAGAACTTGAACAAGCCAAACAGTATTTTTGGTTTGAAAAACAGGATATTCCAAGAAGGCTTGTACAATTGTTAGGGATACCAGATATAATTGTAACAGAAACTGGCCATACCTGTACTGGTAAGTAATGCTGAGAGGAACTAAAACTTTAAACTCAACCAAACCAAAACAGTCAACCAAAACCAAGCGAAGAAAACAAAGAAAAAACACCTGTTAACATACAAAATAAAATTTCATAACACAACATATTTATTTATTACATGAACATGACAGAACTGAAATGGCCGAGTCACTCCGAGTCCTGCCGAATTGGTGCGATTCGCTGCTAACGTTACCGTATTTTAAGCCCGCTATCCGACCTACCGTAACGGAGCACGTTAACGTTAAAATCATTTCCGTTATTCAATATTCATACTGCGCATGCTCCATTGCTAAAATAACGTTACCGTATTCTCCTCGAGTTACTTGATAACTCTCTATTACCGTTGATTGAGATTACCGTACAATACCTCAATCAACGATATTACTTACCTATTTATGAAAGCTGATAATGATAATTTACAATCTTGGAAGTATGAAATTGAAAAATACTTAAATGAGCCTAGGTCAAAAGATTCTGAGAATATATATACTTGATTGGTGGAGAAGACACGAAAATATCTAACCGTCATTATCGAAAATGGCCAAGGATTTTCTCGGAACGCCAGCAACATCTGTACCTGCGGAAAGGCTATTTTCAAGAGCAACTTTAACAATAACAAAGCCAAGAAATTAGCTAGGCGTTGACTCCATAAGAAGTGTTATCTGCAATAATTTATGGCTTTTCCGATTTAAAAATGTGCTAAATTTGTTATTTAAAATAAAATCTAGTTTTTATTATTAGGTAGTCAAGATATTTCAAGATTTCTTGTTTTCTTGACAAGAAATCTTGGTATTGACATAAAATTTCTTGTCTTGTCTTGAAATCTAAAATTACTTATTGTCTTGATCTTGTCTTGAAATCAAGACAATATCAAGACAAGATCTTGAAATTTTCAAGAAGTTGGCGACCCCTATAAACAACCTAATTATAAATAATTATGTAGTAACCATTATGGATTTGGTTGAAGATCAGAGAAGAAATAGCAGAGTGCTAACCGGGATAAACTACTCCATTAACTTTTCCAAGTAAACTCATTATGACAAATATACCAAATGTAAGCCTATCAAGGATAAACAAAAACAAAAACAAGGATAAGGTACTCCAGTAATACTTCCTAGTAAACCCATCATGATAAATGCACCAAAAATAAGACCCTCAATCCCTTACAGACTACGGTCAGAGGGTGCCAATAATCTCTGGGAGATGTATAAAAATTGGAACATAAAATGTTAGAAGCATTTTTCGGATTGGTAAGCTGGAAGCATTTTGCAGATTGACAAAAGATAAGTTACATTAATTACATTACTCCGAACATAAATATCATCAAACCCACTAACATGGAGTCCGAATCATAGTACATAAAGATGTAGACAAAAGTACAAATGAATCAGTTATAGGCATGGTTCTTTTATTGCAGAAAATATTGAAGCTACAGCTGTAAATATCAAAAGGAAAAAGGGATATGATACATATATATATATATATATATATTGTTGTGATCTTGATTATTGATATGAGATAATATTTTCATATGTCATTTAATTTAATCAATGCATTAATAATAATCTAATTAATTTACCAGATCACATATCAATATGTTTTCAATCTCAGGGCTTTTTATAAAATTAATTACTTACATACGTGGCTTCTAAGTATTTCTTAATGGTTCCTAATCGGGATAGGAAAGAAAAGAGTAAAATAATAACACATATGGGTTACAATTGTAATCAAAATATTGTTTATTTTATTTAAATGGCAATCACTGCTTAATATTTGCTATATCTTATTATTCTTAAACATAACATTTACACATGGGAATCTTATTTCCTTTTGATTTCCAATTGAAAGTTTTTATTAACATTTAACTATTATGATTTATTAGCAACAATTCTATTTAAGTTTGATGAAGCTTTTCTGATATTATTGATTATGTTTCTTCAATTTTAAATGTGGTATTTACTACGAAAAACCCATACATTCATGTCCAAACAAATGAGACTGACCTTTTTTTTGTGCACTGAGAATGTCTTCACACAAGACCCGTTTCCTGCTATCCTTGGCTGCAATCAAAACCTCGTCCTGGCTTTCAGTAATGTTCTCCTCTGAAACTAGCTCGTATAGCTCTCGTTTCCTGCTTCTGTCGTGATGCTGTGTTCTACCTTTTTCGAAACTGCAATCAGCTACCGGGAACTCTTGGCTCAAAGAGGTTCTTTTACTCTCAACCTGGCCTACCTCTCGTTCTACGATAGATACTCCACACTCACGGAACTAAGGCTTTCTCACTCTCCGTACACTACCGTCTACTACTCGACTTCACTTCTCGACAGCTCGAAACATTCTGCTCTCTATTTGTCATTCATTCCCCTACTTTCTAAATATCCCTTCCAGATTCACAAATCAAAATTCCACCACCAACTCTCATTCGTAATATTCCTCAAAACCAATTTTTAAACTTTCTAAATATGCTTAATGGATTTCAAAGAAAATAGTTAATTCCCATTCTAAAATAACTTTCTACTATATACAAATTTTAATGACCTATTCTCTATTTCCACTTAGTCTTATTTAGCATCGGCTAATGACCGATCCTTCCGCGAACAAACGATAATGACCTATTAACGATTTCACTTGAGTCTTATTTAATCACTTCTTAAAATTAAATATAACAATTTGTTGTATACAGGTTGTTCTAAATTTATATGCCCGTGGTTGAGAAAATTGAAAATATTTTATATTAAATTGAATTCTGTTTATAATTATCAAATTTTAATTTTCATATCACATAGAAATATAACAAATCCCCGCCTTGTATTCGATAAAATTTATCTGCATTTTTAAATAAATTTTCTCGAGGCAAAACCAACTCCCTGTATATTTCCTTACTTTAATCTACGTCTTATACCCCTTCTTCTTGTATTACTCTAATTAGTCCCACCTGTAGAGTAATTGTTTCCTTTTTTTCAGTGTCCTCATCCTGTGTTAGAGTGTCGGCTATTATGTTGTTTTTCCCTTTTTCCCATATCAATCTTCTGTCTTTTTCCTCAGATTTTTCACATACTTTTACCGTGTATTCTGCATCCTCGTTTTCATATGCCTCCTCTTCAAATGCCACTGTTTCGATCATATCTTTTTCGCTTTCATTTGTTAGCTTTATTTCTTCTTCTCCTGAGCTCATCTCTTCTTTTGAGGAATCCCAGTTTTCTTTTGCTTTTGATACTCTCAATTTTTCTTCTTCTGGGCTCAACTCTTCTTTTGAGGAGCCACAGGTTTCATTTTCTTTTGTCTTTTTCTGACTTTTTCTCCCTTTTCTTCTTTGTCCTTGCTTCGTTGCCAAATTCATTTCCACTGTTTGTTCTTTACCTGATTCGTCCGTATTTTGTTTCTCCTGTTCCTTGTCCTGTTCTTCTTCTTTTTCTTCTGTTAGATTCATCGTATTATTTTTAAAATCTATCACTACATGTTTTTCTGCCAATTCGTCAACTCCTACTATCATGTCATGTGACATGTTTGGCATTATTACACATTGTAGTGCATACATCTTCTTACCCAGTCGTACTATTACTCGTATGCCTTCATTTATAGTTGCCAATGTCCGTTTGTTTGCGCCCACTAAATTTACCCTAGGTATTTTGTAAATTAAATTTGTTAAGTTAACTTCTTCTATTAGTTTTCTGTTGACCAATGTTATTTCAGATCCAGTGTCTATCATAATTTTAATTGGTTTCTCGTTGATAAATCCATCCACAAATTTTAAATTAACTCCATTTTTCTTTTCGTTGTTTCCTGCCAATTTAATAAACTCCTTGGGGTGACAAAAGATTCCTGTTTGATTTTTGGTTTTTAGTGAGCGCCGTCGTGAAAAGACGCCGGTTGCTCATCGTTGTTTATATTTTCGTCATAATGTCTCTCTCCGTCATATTCATCTGTCTGGGTATTATTTACTTCTCTTCTATTTTCTCTTGGTCTGTCGGATCTGTTTCGGTTTTCTCGATATCCCTGTTCATTTTGTCTACCATTATTTCTGTTTTCTTGATTTGAGCGTGTGGTGTTTCTATTCTGGTATTCTCGATTTCTATCCTCATTCCATTGCCTATTTCTTTGTTCATAATTTCCTCTTCCGTTGTCTCTATTTTCGTTTTCCCTTCTGGGATTAAATTCTCGTCTTGTATAGTCCCTCCTATTTTGATTTCTATCTCTGTAATCCTGTGTTTCTCGGAGCCTGTAATCTTCTCGCGACCTTCTTGATTTTCTTTCTCTTAAACGTGATTCTCTTATTTGTAGGAATTGGCATAAACTATCTATGTCTTTGTAGTTTTGCAATGTGATATGGTCTTCCAGCGTTTCTTCGAAATGTCTTGCAATCAGTTCGACTAATTGTTCCGATGAGTAATTATATTGTAGATGTTTTGCGTTATAGTAAATTTGTAATGCATATGTCCTTTCTGATATACCCATCCTATCATTGTATTTCCCATTTTGCAATTCCTTGTTAATTTCCAATTGTTGGACTTTTCCCCAGAAATAATTCAAAAATTTTTGTTCAAATTGTTGCCAACTGTCAAATTATTCTTCTTTGCAATCGAACCATAGGCTTGCTTCATATTTTAGATGGTTTCTGATAGTTTCTTTTGCTGTTTCGAAATTTCCGATGTGCTGTATTTTCTTTTTCAGGCTATTTATGAACGGCACTGGGTGTAATCTTCTTACATCCCCGCCAAACCTTATCTTCACGTCATCTGTGCTATGTATAACATTTTCTCTTCTTTCTCCTACATTTTGTTGAATATTGATTTCCGCAATCTTTCTTTCCATTTCTTCTCTGATTGCTTGAATAGCGTTTTCAAACTTGTTTTCCACATTTTCTATTTCCTTTTTCTGGCCATTCGTTAACTCCTCCATTTTGTTTTGAATTATCATTTCTTGTTCTTTCATGTGGTCCTTCATTCTAATTTCTTGTTCTTGCATGTGATCTCTAATTTTCATTTCTTGCTGTTCTATCTCGTTTTTCATTGTTGTCAAACATCCTTTTATTTCCTTTTCATACTTTTCTATGCGTTCCTCTATTTTCTTATTGTTCTCTTCTATTGCTTGTTTTGTTTCCTTTTGATTGTCATCCATTTTTTGATCCACTTTATCCATTTTCTTTGATGTTTCTTCCTGATTTTTATCCATTTTTTGTTGTGTTTCATCCATTTTCTGTTCCATTCTTTGTGACTGGAGTTGCATCATTTGTAATATTTTATCTATTCCTGATAATTCTTGCTGTTCTGATGCCATGATTGTCTTGTCTAAAATATCTTCTTGGTCTGAATTATTCTCTTGATTTGAATGTTCTTTTTGTTTTTTGTTGTCTTTGCTTTGGCTTCTTGTCACAGACATTTGTTTTCAAGAAGTACTGTCCCCGCCAAATATGAAATTTTACTAGTATGTTACCAAGACGACTTTTTCTCACCCAAATATTATAAATTGTCAATAAATATATCAAATGTAAATATCGTAAAAATAAAATATTAAATCAGTCATGTAAAATTTGTACCTAAAGAGATCTAAAATTTTATGTTATCAAATGTAAGTATCTCACTTTTTACCACAGGCATATAAATTTTCAAATACCGGCTTTACTCTTTCTATCCTTCAAATTTGCCACTAGAAATACTTTCAAAATGCTTTCCACGTTGGACGACAGTTGTTGTGATCTTGATTATTGATATGAGATAATATTTTCATATGTCATTTAATTTAATCAATGCATTAATAATAATCTAATTAATTTACCAGATCACATATCAATATGTTTTCAATCTCAGGGCTTTTTATAAAATTAATTACTTACATACGTGGCTTCTAAGTATTTCTTAATGGTTCCTAATCGGGATAGGAAAGAAAAGAGTAAAATAATAACACATATGGGTTACAATTGTAATCAAAATATTGTTTATTTTATTTAAATGGCAATCACTGCTTAATATTTGCTATATCTTATTATTCTTAAACATAACATTTACACATGGGAATCTTATTTCCTTTTGATTTCCAATTGAAAGTTTTTATTAACATTTAACTATTATGATTTATTAGCAACAATTCTATTTAAGTTTGATGAAGCTTTTCTGATATTATTGATTATGTTTCTTCAATTTTAAATGTGGTATTTACTACGAAAAACCCATACATTCATGTCCAAACAAATGAGACTGACCTTTTTTTTGTGCACTGAGAATGTCTTCACACAAGACCCGTTTCCTGCTATCCTTGGCTGCAATCAAAACCTCGTCCTGGCTTTCAGTAATGTTCTCCTCTGAAACTAGCTCGTATAGCTCTCGTTTCCTGCTTCTGTCGTGATGCTGTGTTCTACCTTTTTCGAAACTGCAATCAGCTACCGGGAACTCTTGGCTCAAAGAGGTTCTTTTACTCTCAACCTGGCCTACCTCTCGTTCTACGATAGATACTCCACACTCACGGAACTAAGGCTTTCTCACTCTCCGTACACTACCGTCTACTACTCGACTTCACTTCTCAACAGCTCGAAACATTCTGCTCTCTATTTGTCATTCATTCCCCTACTTTCTAAATATCCCTTCCAGATTCACAAATCAAAATTCCACCACCAACTCTCATTCGTAATATTCCTCAAAACCAATTTTTAAACTTTCTAAATATGCTTAATGGATTTCAAAGAAAATAGTTAATTCCCATTCTAAAATAACTTTCTACTATATACAAATTTTAATGACCTATTCTCTATTTCCACTTAGTCTTATTTAGCATCGGCTAATGACCGATCCTTCCGCGAACAAACGATAATGACCTATTAACGATTTCACTTGAGTCTTATTTAATCACTTCTTAAAATTAAATATAACAATTTGTTGTATACAGGTTGTTCTAAATTTATATGCCCGTGGTTGAGAAAATTGAAAATATTTTATATTAAATTGAATTCTGTTTATAATTATCAAATTTTAATTTTCATATCACATAGAAATATAACAATATATATATATATATATTAGAGCGGAGTAATTTTTTTTGTCATCGGGTCACAATCAGTTTCTGATTCTAGAATGAATTCTGTGAAAAAAAAACTTTACATCATAGGTATCTGATGAATTTCGAGGCGCCACATTTTTCATTTTAGTTTTGAGGTACATCAGAACTCGTCATTTTACGACTTCTGATGTACATTGAGGTTGATTATGGACAAAATTTTAACTTTTTTTATTACGGAAAAGTGTATTTTTGTAGCTTTTGAGACGAGGAATCTATTTTTGATATCTATTTGTACCAAAAACACTCACCAGGGGGCGCTACAATGCAATTTTTGTCATTTTACGACTACTTTTTTGGATAAAACAGTGTTAATATTATTTTTTCAACGTTTTTATTTAATAAGCCCTGATTTTATGTTACAAAAAATAGGTAATATTAATTAGTTTATTATAAACTTTACTAAAGAATATTTTGCTTAATTAAATTTATTTGAAATACCTATAATAAATTAGATGTTTTTGAGTAACCAAACCACTCAATTTTGGATCAAAAAAAATTTGGATCTTCGATTTTTCTAAAACTTGATGTATAGCTTCTGAGGAACGTAAAAATAAGCTCAAGCTGAAACATTTAAGCCCGAACAGTCTTCTTATTTTTTCTCAATTTGTATATTTTATCATAAAGTATCAATGGAAAAATATAAGGTATTAATACGAGGGACTCAAAAATGTCATTATAAGGCATTATAACAAATTATTATAATTCAAAACGAGATTTTGGTCAAATTTTGGTGTAGAAAACGTTAGAATGCCGTTTCTTACATTTTCCTCCATTCCCAAAATATTGTATACTTCGATTTTGCTGATCATCTTGGCAATATTTTGCCAAGCATAATTCCTGTCCTTTGACATGTTCTACGTATCGGACTTATGACTTATTAAAATGTCCAGTTGGTGATAAATAGTAGTCTGATTTTCGCAAATGTGTGAGTGTTTAATGAAAGGGTAACAAATCAATTGGAAGTTCTGACAAAATATATGGGACGTTTTCGTAGTCTGACGTTCCAAACCTTAACCTGTTTCACAAAAACTTCCCTTGTTCCAGTGTTCCCAAAGATCAAAGTTTGTCCGACTAGACACCGTTAAGCTATTAACAAATTTTCAGCTTGCTATTAATCAACTATTTTTTTGTACGCGCGATCCAGGCCTGTATACTTTTAGAGCGCTCACTTCCGCCTTTATCTTAATTGTAAGAATTTTATACCTTTTTTGTCTTGGAGTTACATGACTGCGGGCTCTTAAATCTCCTTCGCTGATTTTTGTAACTCATAATTATACACAATAATTGTTTAAAACGATTTTAGACAATATTTGTTACATTGCAAACCGCTACAAGTAATATTACAATTGGTTGAAGTTTTTATCAATTTCCGCGCCCAAATCATAAAAATCTCACAAACACATCACCGGGGATTACGGCTTTTAGATATGACATTGGTGAAGCAAGTTGTAAACCTTTAGAGATGTTTCTATGTAATCTCGTGAAATATTGATGGGCAAACGTTGGAAATTATAAGTATTTTAGCGTGGGTTACTAGTCTTCTTACTAGTACTTCAACAGTAGTTTTGTAATCGTAGGATATTCAGTTATAATTTGTTCCGCAAGTTCAGAGTTTATTAGGTAGATGCATATTCTGTTATTGGAGATTCTTGAGGCTAAGCAAAGGTTTATGGGACTAACAATGTTACCTATGTACTTGACATATTCGAGTAGTAGTAAATTTGGTTCTGCATTGATTAGTACCTATGGTTTGCTCTTTTTGGATAGGTATTTAGGTTTCGGCTTTGACATAGTAACAGTTGCATGTGAACTAGAAATATTACTGTTAGAGTTGAGTTCAGACATGTTGTTGCTATCTGTTACTTATATAGTCAAAAGTACTGGACTAATTTGTAGCGTTAATGTTTTTATACCATTGAATGTAGCCATTCAATGGCTACATCACTGTACGGCAAAACATCACTGTAACACTATAACATAGAATATTATTAGGTAAACATCTATTACTGATCGAGGTTACAATTTTCTCTTGATGATTAACACTTTACACAACAGTTGATACTTACTATCTGATGAGTAAATAGTATTATAAACTAGTATTTAAGGTAATAATAGCAAAAATCGACACTAATTTTCAGATCGGTACGTAAACGATCTGACGCTTATTTGACAGTCAAATTAAAATTTTAATTGGTTAATTGAACTAAAGCTAATACCAAACCCTTCTTTCTGTGCATCATAGTTTGTCGAATTCTCTCGATCGTGATTATTATAAATAGAAGTCAGAAAATTATGTATTCATTGAAGAATAGTTACATACTTTCACAATGTCAAGAGAAGAAATTACAATTGTCATTCTAGGTTAGTTACAATTGTCATATTTCGACATTTTATCGTTGACGCACTGAAAGAAGGGTTTGGAATTAACTGTATGTATTTTTAGTATGTAATACGTTCGTATTAGTAGGGGAGACAGGTGTGCTAAATTGGCACTTACTCGAGCGTTATGGAGACCTATTGGATTGTGAAAATTAAGTCCGAAAACCAAAAAAACTTAAGTCAAGTTTTCCATTTTACTGGAGACTTTCCATTTTTTAGTTTAAATTTCAAAAATCATTTTTTCCGATTACAGTGCCATCTATCCATAATTCGAAAAAATGTCTCGAATAAAAGTTACTTATTTTTACCTAAGAAATCCAAATCTGCAATAAAAAAATGGGGAATCCTATTTTAAGGTTTTAAAGTAACCCCCCACCCCACCACCGTGGGTGGTCGTGTTTGATGTCATTTGATACATCTTTAAAAAATATTGAACACATATTCTTTAGTTTTTTGATCTCATATTCATTTCGCGAATTATCGCGGGGTTCCTATTTAAAATTTTAAAGTTACCTACACTCCACCTCTGTCCGTGGGGTGTCGTGTTTGGTATCATTTGATAGATTTGTGAAACATATTGAACACGTAGTTTTCAGTTTTTCGATCTGACGTTCATTTCCGACGATCAAAGTTGTAAAACTTTGTGACTCATCCATTTCCTTACGGATCTGCTCAAATCGCAAGATTTTTTTAAATATACTGCATGTACTTAACTTACCTTACCTTAATCTGATGATTTTGAGATTTTCTAAGGATAAATTCTTTCGGACCCCCCTTAACGAAATCCCCTGTAGTTACAGTCCATATAATATATATTATGGTAGGGGTACATTTACAGGGTACAATGTTTCTCCCCATGTGATATTCTAATGTGCTCGAGTAACTGCAGAAATCCCCGCTTGGGCTCCCCTACCTAATATAAAAGTAATTGCTTAAGGTCTAGTTAATTATTATATTTTAATTAATTTCATTAACAGAATTATTAATTTTTTTAAATTTCATAATTATCAAGTTAATGTTAAATATTTTTAATAACACAAAATTAATATCTACCAAATAAAAATAAAAGAAAAAATAATAATATTAACATTGCTTTACTCACAAAATGACGCAAATTGCGCTGTAGCTCCCCCTGGTGAGTATTTTTGGTACAAATAGATAAAAAAATGAATTCCTGGTCTCAAAAACTACTAAAATACACTTTTTCGTAAAAAAATGTTTAAAATTTGTACACAATCACCCGCAATCTACATCAGTAATCAGAAAATGACAACTTCTGATGTTCATAAAATTGCATTGTAGCGCCCCCTGGTGAGTGTTTTTGGTAGAAATACATATCAAAAATGGATTAATCGTCTCAAAAACTACTAAAATACACTTTTTCGTAAAAAAATGTTTAAAATTTGTACACAATCACCCGCAATCTACATCAGTAGTCATAAAATGATAACTTCTGATGCTCATAAACTTGCATTGTAGCGCCCCCTGGTGAGTGTTTTTGGTAGAAATACATATCAAAAATGGATTGCTCGTCTCAAAAACTACTAAAATACACTTTTGCGTAAAAAATGTTTAAAATTTGTCCACAATCAAACGCCATGTACATCAGAAGTCATAAAATGACAACTTCTGATAATTATAAAATTGCAATGTAGCGCCCCCTGGTGGGTGGTTTTGGTGCAAATAGATAACAAAAATGGATTCCTCGTCTCAAAAGCTACTAAAATACACTTTTCCGTAAAAAAAAGTTTAAAGTTTGTCCACAATCAACTGCAATGTAGATCAGAAGTCATAAAATGACAATTTCTAATATTCATATAATTGTATTGTAGCGCCCCCTATTGAGTGTTTTTGGTAGAAAAACATATTAAATTTAAATTTCTCGTCTCAAGAAATACTAAAATTCTCTTTTCCGTAAACAAAGTTTAAAACTTGTCCACAATTAACCGCAATGAACATCAGTAGTCATAAAATGACAACTTCTGACGTTCACAAAATTGCATTGTAGCGCCCCCTGGTGAGTAATTTTGGTAAAAATAGATATTAAAAATGGATTCCTCGTCTCAAAATCTACTAAAATAAACTTTTCCGTAATAAAAAAAGTTGAAATTTTGTCCACAATCAACCTCAATGTACATCAGAAGTCGTAAAATGACGAGTTCTGATGTACCTCAAAACTAAAATGAAAAATGTGGCGCCTCGAAATTCATCAGATACCTATGGTGTAAAGTTTTTTTTTCACAGAATTCATTGTAGAATCAGAAACTGATTGTGACCCGATGACTTTTTTTTTGTCATATAAATTACTCCGCTCTAATATATATATATATATATATATATATATATATATATATATATATATATATATATATATATATATATATATATATATGCACCTACATCCCGAAACGAGGAGGGAGAACTAGAAAAATTCGATGATCACTTTTGTCAAGCATTACACACTAATGTTCATATTTCCTACTAGTGTGTACTATTTGACTATAATACTACTGAAACATGTTAAATGTTGACTAATGAGAACACGAACAGCTGATAAGAATAGCTGAAGACAGAGAGGAGTTTGAAATTATATTAGCCAACCTCCACTGAGGACAGGGCACTATAAGAAGAAGAAGAAGAAGAAGAAGAAGAAGAAGACGACGAAGAAAAATAAGAAGAATTAGAATTGGAGATTTAAATGTCAAATTCGGCAAAGAAGAATACTAGTACTTGATTGGAGGACACAAACTTGTCAAACGTAATAATAAATGGGAGAAATATTTAGGTTACCTAATACAAGAAAAAAAAGTGGTAATCATAAATACATTTTATAAACTATAACATAAAGTTTACTTTCACCTTACAATTACATATCTCAAAAGTTCTTTTTTCCGCTGGTGACACCTTCAAAGCTGTCTGTGATAGATTTTCTGTACATTTTCTCCACTCCGTCCGGACCACGGTCAATCCTTACATGTCTCTCATCTTGTTTCTCTTTTCCTGTCTATTTCGAGTATTTTTTTCTGCGCCTTCTTCTTGATTCGTGAACCCGGTTGACAAGTCTACTATCCATTCCATTCCATTCTGCAAATGTGTCCTTACCAACTTCGCTGGTTACTCTCCATAGTATTTATTATAGGTTCCTGTTCAGATTCAGTTCAAATTCAGTCCTTATTTCATCATTTCTAATTCTATCAAATAGCTTATGTTGCCTTGTCCATGTTTTACTTACATATAGTATTACTGGTTTAGCTTGTAACGGGTAGTTCTTTTAAGGACGACAGACTCAGTAAAACACAAGTTAGAAATAAAGCAAATATATTAAAGATAATTATATACAGTTTAAAACAAACAAAATAAAATATAATTCCATCTTCTGCAAAGGAAAAACAATATTAAACTTTATTATATCCATCCGATCATATCAGCAACATTAAAATAATACGATAAACCATATGTACAATAACAACATTGCTACGTTAAATCAACATAGCCTGGAGACCGCATTTTACTACAATGCAGTCACTTGCTCCTTGCTACTACCGCATACTGCGATAACGATTGCGGCAAAACTCCACGTCACTACGGTGGCGTCTACCTCTAGGCATAGTTCCACCTCACAAACGGTGCATCTTTGCCAAGCCAGCTAAAGCTCGTTCAATACGCGAGCATCAGCTGTTGAGCCATAGTTAGTTCAATACGCTAACCATGACTGATTTTCTCATTCTCCTAGCTCGCCTTAAATATGCTCTCGATGCCCTCTCCTTCGGTTTCCCCCCAGCGGTGCTATGAAGAAGGAATGCGCAAACACGGACACTCCGTCGGTCGTCTCTGGTAATAGCAGCTCATCGCTTGCCGAGGTATCATATCGTTACACCCCCTTCTCTTTGGAAAACAAAAAAAATGTAGCATACATTTTTTTTGTGCCGTGTGTGCAACACGGCTTGGACTCATCATCGGTGTGGTCTTGGTCGGTTCTTCCTTACTTCGTAGACTGGTCCTGGATGGCTGTCAAGAAGATGCTTCCCTCTGAAGATCTTGGTCGTGGTCCCCTCATATCCATTGGGACAGTGTACCAAGGCTTTTCTACAGCAAATGGTCACATTCTTCCTGCTGGCTGCATCTGCGACGGTTTACTCTTAAGGCATGTACTTTCTGTCGATTTTCTTTTCACAAACTGGTCTGGGATGATTGTCAAGAAGATGTTTCCTTCTGTAGATCTTGTTCGTGGTCCCCTCAAATCCATTGGGACAGTTTACCAATGTTTTTCTACAGCAGATGGTCACATTTTTCTTGCTGGTATCATCTTTGACGGTTCCATCAACAATGTCGTCTTTTTCGGTGATTCGTAAATCGGTCTCGGATGACTGGCTAGAAGGTGCTTCCTTCTGTAGATCTTGGGCGTGATCCCCTCAACTCCATTGGGACAGTATGCCAAGGCTTTTCTACAGCGAACGGTCGCATCTCTTCCTGCTCGTTGCATCGGCGATGTTTATTTTCGGATCATTCTCGATTTGGTTCATTTTCGGTTCCTTAATAATCTGAAAACAAAGAAGCTTAATCATCTTTGAACGGGTTTTATTTATATATCCACGACGTGGACCTGTTACTGAGTCTGTGTCTTTATTTGTCGGCATTTTTGGTATTTTCCGGGTGTCGAATAACGACGTTTACTTGTGTATATTTCTAATTTTTGCTCGGGCGCCATTTTGTAACGGGTAGTTCTTTTAAGGACGACAGACTCAGTAAAACACAAGTTAGAAATAAAGCAAATATATTAAAGATAATTATATACAGTTTAAAACAAATAAAATAAAATATAATTCCATCTTCTGCAAAGGAAAAACAATATTAAACTTTATTATATCCATCCGATCATATCAGCAACATTAAAATAATACGATAAACCATATGTACAATAACAACATTGCTACTTTAAATCAACATAGCCTGGAGACCGCATTTCACTACAATGCAGTCACTTGCTCCTTGCTACTACCGCATACTGCGATAACGATTGCGGCAAAACTCCACGTCACTACGGTGGCGTCTACCTAGGCATAGTTCCACCTCAAAAACGGTGCATCTTTGCTAAGCCAGCTAAAGATCGTTCAATACGCGAGCATCAGCTGTTGAGCCATAGTTAGTTCAATACGCTAACCATGACTGATTTTCTCATTCTCCTAGCTCGCCTTAAATATGCTCTCGATGCCCTCTCCTTCAGTTTCCCCCCAGCGGTGCTATGAAGAAGGAATGCGCAAACACGGACACTCCATCGGTCGTCTCTGGTAATAGCAGCTCATCGCTTGCCGAGGTATCATATCGTTACAAGCTATGGCTTTATACACATGTAATTTTGTATTTTGTCCTATGTAATTTTTCCTTAGTATACATAGTTTTATTGATGGCATAATATATTTTTTGCACGATTGATCATTTTTGACTGTTTACCGTGACAGATTTTACGTCAGTAGGTGACATTTACTAGCAACTCGACGGTAAGTAATCCAACTCGACGGTAAGTACTCCAACTCGACGGTAAGTAATTCACTTACCGTCGAGTTAAAAAATCTCTTAATTTTAATTTATTTTTTGAAAGAATAAAGAAAACTAACGAATTATTTATTAATATTGAAACTTATGGTACAATTTGTTAAATTATTTAATGAAATCCCACTTGTTTGGGCTGTGGTTTCACTTCTAACAGAAACTCCTGCAGAATCGCATACATTAGTAGTATTACTAGTATTGCACAATATTTTTTCGGCAAAATCTATTTTATTTTGAAGAGAATCTTCTACATGACGCTTTAATCCGAGGACATCAACACCTTGATTAGCCAAAAGCGTTGCTGATGTCTTCCTGAACGAATGGCCAGTATAGTTCTCGGGATTAGGCAAATTTAAGAATTTGGCAATTTGAGAAGGCCAGCCCCTGATTGTCCCTTTCTCTATTACTTGAGCACAACATTTTCCTTTGGCGTATCTTAAGAACAAATGATTTGATTTTACTTGTAATGGACGAAGTTTTATATACTTTTGCAGAATTTCTAAATATGGAATTTTATCGTCTGGTTTATTAACGACTGTAAAAGTACGCTGGATGTTCGTTTTTGTATTGGGTACTTTTACAATCATTAAACCATCGGTTTGTTGGATGTCATTCATAGTAATATTATATAATTCTTCTCTTCTACAGGCACCAGATATTCCCAATATCATTGCGACCTACAAATTATGAAAAAATCTTCATTAGAGTATTTCTTTTACCTAAACTAGCTTATATTACCTTGTGAACTAGAAATTCTTCATCCGGTGCTTCCATCAGAAATTTTTCAAATTGCTCCCGTGTAAAAATGCTCGCTTTCTTATGCCTATAGCCAACATTTTTTCTCTTCAAATACGCGATCAAAGTTGAAAACTTGGAAATATCAATGCCATCATAAATAAAAACGGTGGATTTAATCATTGAATATTCTGCCCAGAGGCTTCCAGGAGCTTTCAACTGCATATGTCTTTGAACGAAATATGCCAATAGAGTCTTTTCTTCGATTCTTAAATTCTTGCCTTCGCACCATTTTTTAAAACTTTGGTAGGTATTTTGATAACGGATTTTGGATTTTTCGGGAATAATTGCGGAACACCCTTCTTCCCAAGCCCGTTCAATTTCTTCAAATTCACTTTCGCTCATATTTTAATTTATAATAATCAAAATTGTACTTAAAATTATTGACAACTAAATAAAAACTCAATTCTCCATTGTTGTTATGCACCCTAGTTAGTACCTAACAACCAAAGTATCTATCTTGATAAAACGAATGAAACTAGTCAATATGACGAAAATGTTTAATTTTATAATTTATAATGGTATCAATCGTGCAAAAAACGTTATAAGCATGTCGAAAGTTAAGGGTAACCGATCTCAGACAATAATAGGGATGTTCACAAAAAATTAAAAAGTCATTTCAAACATGTAAAACGATTAAGAAACACCCTAGGAATAATTGTCCAAAATTTCAACAAAATTGAAAAAGCCTTTCTATAAAAAATCTTTATTAGAAATCTAGCATTATTTTAAATTTCAAGAACGCTTCTCTATTGGCCTGACGTCACTAGTTGCATACCCCAAGCGCGCGCTATTCTCATAGTGTTACTGTTTACCTGTTTGACGTTTCAGGTCATTTTATTTTGTTCTCTTCTTGTTTTATCAGGGTTAAAGTGGAGTTTTATAGTGTATTTGTTTAGTTTAAAGTGGATAGACTGTTTGTAAGGACATATTTTGGGTTTTACAAAAATAAACAATTAACATGGAAGAAGGTTTTCAGAAAGCCGATTCGTATAAACTACCGACTGTAGTGTAGATGTAACAATGGTGTATGATTTATTGCATCTTGTAAAAAAATAAATCTACCACAGCTTTACTGAGTGTATATTCCATAATATAATTTTCCATGTCTTCTTTAAGCTAAAAAAATAAATGCTTAATACTCCACAAAAAAAAATAGAGAAAGTTGTATGCATGCATTGTACGCATGCATATTGTATACATACATTGGCTGGTTATTACTTTACCTTGGTTAGGTGTATTAAAAATATTTTTATTCTTCTTCATGTGCCTTGTCCGTTGTGGACGTTGGCTATCATCATGGCAATTTTAATTTCATTTGAGGCGTTTCTTAATAACTCGATCAATTTTTGTCCAAATCATTGGCGTAAGTTTTTAAGTCATGAGTGTCTTTTCTTCCGGGTCCGCGTTTGCTCTCTATTTTACCTTGCGTTATCAGTTGGAGTATACGATATTTATCATGCCTCAATGATATGACCGAAATATTTAAGATTTCGTTTCTTAATTGTAAAAGAGATTTCTTTTTGTTTTCCCATTCGACGCAATACCTGTACGTTGGTGTGGGTCGCCCAGGATATTTTGAGGATACGTGGGTACACCCACATCTCGAATGCCTCTAGCTTTTTCATTAATGTTTCCATTATTGTCCAGGCCTCTGCGCCATATAGCAAGACCGGAAATAATAACATTTTAACAGCCGCATTTTTAGTGGGTTATTATGTCGCAATGGGTGAAAATATTTCTCATGCATGTTGTTAAATGTTGCTATGTCCTTTTCAACTCTAGATCTTATTTCGGTTGTTTCGTATTTCGAGTTGACAACTGTTCCAAGGTAAAAAATATTTTTGAACTTGGGTATTATACCTTTTCATTTCAACCAATCTTTTCACTAAATTATTAATGATTTTAATATAATATAACGTCATACCTACAACCACATGTAGTTATTTCAAGGTTTACTTTTACTGTATGTATTATTAGAATCCCGTTTTTAGGAATATCCCAGTTTAAGGAATACAAATTTGAGGTCCCGAAACTTTTTCATTTACTCTTTAAGGGGGTAGGTGCAAAATCTTGGTCCAATGCGATTTAAATTCATTAATTTTTTTCGAATCCTGAGAAAACTAATAAGTATTTTTGAAAAATGTAAATGCAGAAAGAACAATTACATTATTACCAAGGGCCGAAAGTCTCTGGAATACTTCTATAATATTTATTTTATTAAGTTAGTTCTTTAAGTTAGTTATTTTAAGTTCTAGCTGCAACAAACCATTTCTTTTTCTGTTTTAAATTGGCTGGAACGGTAATAAAAATCTTGTCAGAACTATTTTTTGATGTATTTACACACCCAGGAACAAAACACCACTTATTTGGCTTTATTTTTAATAATTAAATACGTAAAAAACTGCGCACATTCAAATACACTGAGTAAATAAGTATACAAAACTAGTCGTCGATCAAAGACGTTACGACTGCTGACGTCACAGACCGCAGCCTCGCTGCAGGGTACCGTTTTTCTAGCCTCCAAGAAAATCAACATTATGAACTCATTTATCTTAAAAAATATACATTTTTAAACAGTTTTATGATTGTTACGTTTTTATATACCTTGTAATCTATTGAATTTAACTATATTTAAAAATTAGTGAACATCCCTATTGGAGTCGTCGCTCCGATCCTCCTCCAAACAATTGTCTTCGATCGGTATAAAACCCTTACCGTTCTCCATACTTAATATACTATTTAAATCGTTTGTTATCAATCTCCTACGTATTGGAATGTTGTCACTTTCTTTAGTTCTTGTCCGTTGCAGTAGATTTTATTTTCCTTATTTTCTTCTGTTATCTGTTCGTTTGTTATTATTATTTTGGTCTTTTCTGTATTTACTGCCATCTTCATTTGCTCTATTTTTGCGATCCATCTGTTTAGAATTCTCTGTAATTTCGTTCGCGTGTAAAAGTAAAAAGAGTAGAGGACTAAGGATAACTACTTGTTTTATTCCTTTTTCGATGTGGAATTCATCCACTTTTTATCAATTAATTTTTGTATCCATCTTCTTACTGTTCTAGAGATACTCTTGATTACTTGTATGACGTGCCTTACACTTACCTCAAAATAGAAAGGAAAGTTAAATCTTTAAATAAATTAAACAAAAATGTTGTTGCTTAGTAAACAAATTCTTCTAATTTAATTTAATTTGATCTGACTCATTCATATCGGCAATTCAGACATATATTATACATTTCAAAGTAGAAGACTTTAAAATGATATTGCCAATATTTATGAGTTGCATTCCTGGGACGACTTTATTGAAAGATAGTTCATTCGATTACATGAAATCAACTTTAACTCAAGAATATCCGTCACAAAAAACCACATACAGTAGAACGTCAATAATCCGGATTAATTGGGACCAGACCCCATCCGGATTATCAAATTATCCGGATTATCGAAATTACCTCAAAAAAGGCCAGTATACACATTAAAGTACAACAAACGTTTTAAAGTTTTATGTTTTCTCTTGTACAGTAAAGTGTCTAGAGGTGAAATTAATCAAAATATTTTTTTATGTTTAAACACTGTATTGTAATTAATTTTTAATAGCACCATGTGTACAGTAAAAACATCAGACACTATTTGGGCTTTTAAAAAAACGTGTAAAATATTTTTGAACTGCGGTAGAGGTTCGTTTTTCGCAACGAAGTTCTTAATTTATTTTAAAAGAATCAGATATTTTTGCTAAATACAAATCCGGATTATTGACGGTCCGGATTTTTGACGTCCGGATTATCGACGTTCTACTGTACAATGGTATGAAATAGAGAATGTGGAAAAATCCCCTTACGAATAATTCACACATCCACTACTTCGGACTGGGAAAAATTTTTTGAATAGAATCAAAGATCCAAACACCAGTTCTTAGAAATGTGTTTTGCCCTCTTCAACCTCTCTGGGCTCATTAGTGAATTATTCGTAAGAGGATTTTTCCACGTTCTCTATTTCATCCGTTTGATTTCGTACGAGTGGTCGTTAAACCATTAACCTTGGATCTTTTGATCACTGAGTGTGTTTGAAAGATCTACATCTTTTGTTTTTAAACATCCAATGGTGAATTAAAATTCTCGTGTTAGTAATTGCAACGAATGCTACAATTGCGATGTCTGCAACGAATTCTACAATTCTTCGTTCACGTGGTTCGCAGAGGTGACGATAGTTTGGAAAGATTAATTGTTTCTGGAAACGTTCCGGGGAGAAGATCAAGAGGACGATCACCAACTAGATGGTCCGACCAGATTAAGAATTCAGCTGGAAACTCATTCTGCGAAGCTCTTAGAGTAGCTGAAAATAGAGATCAATGGAGAACAATTGTTAGGAATATTGGAAGAAATCACCATCCTCAGTAATGGGGAAACGACAAGAGAGAGAGAGAGAGAGAGAGAGAGAGAGAGAGAGAGAGAGAGAGAGAGAGAGATAGTGATTCCATAGTAAATAATGATACTATAAAACACAAAAAAACATAACATACATAAAAAAAACCTCATGATACTATCCCGACATTGTAAGTATTTGGTCTTACATTCAGTTTACTCTCAAAACTAACATCAAACTCTGATTCTATATGTATGTTATTTTAAAATATAAATAATGTTAATAATACATAGATACATATATAAATAATACTACAATATGAATTATGTACTAAGCTTCATATGATATTGACTTACTAATCGTGGTATTTTCTTTCTATTGACTTCCTCTTTTAGTATTTGTCACCACATCCTACTGCATTCTACCGAGGAATTTGTGACACAATTATTTTCATTTAGCATCATTAGAGCCGCTTCTTTGATTTTTCTCTTTTTACTATCTGTTTCTTTCAGGACTATACTTGAATCTTTCCACTGAACTCTATGTTCATTGTCCCATGCGTGTTGACATATTTGAAATCTATTAAATTCTCTATTTTTATTATAAGACTGGATATTCTTGAGTTAAAGTTGATTTAATGTAATAGAATGCACTATCTTTCAATAAAGTCGTCCCAGGAACGCAACTCATAAATATTGGCAATATCATTTTAGAGTCTTCTACTTGGAAATGTCTAATATACGTCTGAATTGCCGATATGAATGAGAATTTGTGTAAAAATTATTAGCTTTTCAAATATATAAAAAAATCTAGTTAAAAGTTGTTCTAATTATTTATAAGTTAAAATGACAGTAACTTTACAAAACAGCTTTAGGTTATGGTTATAAAAATGATTTTTTTAACTTTTTTAGTGTTTATTAAAAAGAAAAGTCTTTAACTTTCGTAAGGTTTATGTAGAACTGTTGTATCTTCTGAACTGTAAAAACAAAATAACAGTTTAAAAGTTATTCTAATTATTTTTAAGTTAAAAATAACAGTAAATTTACAAAACAGTTTTTGGTTATAAAAATGATATGTTTAACTATTTTTGCTGTTTATTAAAAATAAAAGAAAAGTAAACCTTTCGTAAGGTTTCCGTAGAGTTATTGTATCTGTTATTATTTTATATCTTATGTTATTAGTGAACAATTACCTCTGGAAATACAAATAGTACAACAAAATTATCTCTGGGATAAACAATTTGAATAATTTTTAAATTAACTGATGGATCAAGCTGAAATTTGATCGGTTTATTAAGTAGGTAGGTACTATAAAACTCCCGTTTGAGAGCAATCACAGAAATGTAAGTTAATTTTTACATAGGTTATAAACAATTAACGATTTTGCATTCTATTGCTGGTTTGCAGCAACGAATTAATTTAAGAATTTTTTTAAACCCATTTTGGAAGTTTTTCTATTTCTTAACAGATAAAATATTTATATTTAAGTATAGATGGATACCTTTTAAATAGTAAGCAAAAAATTCGAACAAATCACATTTTTTGCACTAAATTGTTAATAATTAAAAACCACGCCGCAGTGTCCGCAGCAGAAAACGTATGTTCAGAGGTATAACGGAAAGCTATTGCGATGTTTTGAACACCCTTCCCCTTACATTTTGCTTATTCCCTGGAGTACAGGCCGAAGGAAGAGAAATGTAGACGATCTTAGAGAAATGAAGTAGACAAATCAATGATAAAACGTATGAGAAACGGGGAATTATGTCATTGTCTTGTTTCATTGAATATTTTTTTACATCTAAAAATAAATATACATGAAAAACAATGGGAAAATTATAACTTTAACCATTTTTTTTTAATTTAAATTGTAAAAGAAAAATTATAAGAAAACATATTATTATTTACACATACATTCGTTAATGTTAACCATTAGTCTCTAACTTATTACATTACCACTACACCTTTAGGTACAAAAATATCCTTGTTATAATAATTGTTGGCATCGTTCTGAGTAATTGTGTGACAAAACCATTGAAATTGAATGGTGTTTGTATTTTAAATGAGATCTTGCAAGAATGTTCCAAAAATAACTAGGTTGTCCCATTTTCGAGGAAGGCCGTACTCTTATTATTGAAAAATGAATTTTTAAGATTTACAACCGTACAACTGTCAAGGATATTGCTTTTTTATGGTAACCATGACACGTGAGGATCGATTTAGTATAAATATTGTAGCCTGTTGCAAAATATAAGATATAAAAAAGCGATATACTTTAGCTCAACCTATCGTTATTATAAATATAAGATAAACCGATTTTAAACAACTTAAAAGTGCCTTCTGGGAATCTTCTATTCGTTTTGAAAGTTTACAAACATCAACGTAAAGGCTCATTTATGTTAGGACGAGACGTGTACAACACGAGCCGGGGAACAACCGGGTTCCGCACAGATTTCGATTTATGGTACGACCGGTCGCCTCCGTCTTCTGCACGGGTTTTTTAAATTAGTTTTATTTGCGAGTGTCTTGAGTGGGTTTCAAAAATTAATTTTACAAACATGGAATTGCTAGCGATATCTAGCTATAGCTTTGGTTGAAGATGAAAGAAGGAAAAGGCGATGGGCTGTCCACCCAGCATGGATATTATAAATAGCTGGGTACTTCCTCATATACTCAATTAAATGTTCGTCATTCATTGTAGAATATAACTTCTTATTCTTTAGCTGCTTTTTCTGGTCCAGTCTTGGACATAGGCCTCACTTTTTGTTTTCCGTATTCGCAACTATTGTGCTATCTTGTGCCAGTTTCTTCCTGCCTTTTCTTTAATGTTGTCGATCCATTTTCTTGCAGTCTTCCTATGCCTCGTTTATGTTCTCTTGGTCGCCAATGTATTTTGTGGGTGCCTCTTTGCCAACTTTGTAACCCTTACAAAGGTTATTGGCTAGCTCAGCCTGGCGTAGGTCCTGTGCTGTGCAACAATAAATCACTTTTCCAAGAATCTAAGTAAGGGAGGTTCTGTCTGTAGAGTAGGGAGTGTGAGTCAAGTCCCACAGCACTTAGGCCACAATTGACCCATTGTACATCCTCCCAGGGGGTTGTCGTCCTTAGTTCATTATCCATCCTGCTATTTCCAGGAAGGTGGACAAATCACCTGGTGACATCTCCCCTATATCGGCAAGTGTAGGCCAAAGCTCGCCGAACGCATACTCTCGTATTGACGATAACTCCGGACATTCACATAGGACATGTTCGACAGTTTCGTCATCTCGTTCACACCTCCTGCATAGAAATGTGACTACTAGCCCCAGTGTGTGGAGGTGTTTTCTTAGTTGACAATGGCCAGTTAAAAAACCAACTGTCAAGCGTAGGTTTTTCCTGGTCATTCTCAAGTACTTTTTTGATGCTGACTTCCCAAGGTTCCTTAGTGTTACCTGGGCAAATCTACATCCTGGCCCTCCTTCCCATCTTTTTACGGTTTGTGTGTGGGAGTGACATTTGACAGTTTCCGCGATTGTTGTAGTTAACAAGCCAAAAAGATCACAAGATCCTAAGAGTCTTGGGCCTGCTGCCCTTCTAGCTAGCTGGTCAGCAATGCGGTTGCCTTTATTTCCGTTGTGTCCTTTAACCCACCTCAGGATGATGTTGTTACCATCCGAAGCTTGGGCTAGTGATTCATGACACTCCATTACTAGCCCTGATATGACACGTGGTCTGTTCAGGGTTAGTAGCGCTTGTCTGCTGTCTGTGCAGATTATTACAGTTTTGCCGGCTATATATACCTTTCCCGATTATCTCTTTTGCGGCTATGGAGATACCAGCCAGTTCAGTCTGAACTACGCTGGCATTTTTCCCATACCCCATTTTATACTAAGGTTCAATGATCTGGAGTATATTCCACATCCTGAGCCTTCTTCCGTTTTGGAGCCATCGGTGTAGATGCAATATGCATTTGCCACGTTTGACAAGTAAGGGAGACTCGCGGGATTCCAGGACTCGCCTACGGCTCGCCCTGGAAATTTCCTACTCGTTTCGTAAAATATCACTTTCGTAACTTGTTACGTAAATTACTATTAGTATCCAACCAGTACATTAACATCAAAATAAATGAATTAAAACTGGTAGATAATTATAATTATCTGGGGCACAAAATTATAATTTGCAGAGCTAACCATACGTATGAATTGAAAAGACGAATTTGTCTCGGACTGTCTCGGACTAGCCGCATGTGGAAAACTATGAAAAAGGTTTAAAAGCGATATATTCATAGGTTTGAGAAGAAAAGTGCCTAAACAATGCGGCCTACCCGTACTGAGGTAAGGAGCAGAAACTCTTCCCTAATAAAATCATCAGCCACCAACAGGTCTTGGGCCCATACTTAAAAAAAATCATGAATACCTCCCTGATCAGATTTCGTTTATTCATAAACTGAAAAGTCTCAGATACAGAATCCACCATTATAATAAAATTAAAATGGTAAATAATTATTTAAATCTGAAAACTTTTCTTGTTGGAAATTCTTTCTGGTACATCCTTAATCTGTGACTTTTACAATTTATAAGGCTCTACTATATGCAGTCACATTCCGTTTTCATTCGTCTAGGAAAAGGGCAGAAAGAAATTTCCTAGTACTCAAATCTGAGTAAAAATAGAAAAGAAAAAGACGGTTTATGCTGCCTTTCGATTCAGAGGGATGCACAATCCCTGGACAGCTGTTTCTGTCTTACAAATTTCCTCAGCAGACCTCTGAAGCAAAACCAAACCAAACCATATATTTATGTGGAATTTCAAAGATCATTTAAAATTCACTTTGGGACGCAATCAGCGACATCTCTTAAATAAGCTGAAAAGTCTCAGATACAGAATTCACCATTATAATAAAATTAAAATGAAATACCCACATACAATGATTTGGGATCAAAGAAACCACTAAAAGAAAACAATGGGAGCGCAGCCTCGAAATAAAACTACGTATTGAGATGGCCAGAAGCGCTTTCAATAAGATGAAAAGAGTATTATACAATGGAAAACTGGGAGTAGAAATTAGAACTAGAGTATTGAGATGTTATGTATTCCCTTTCCATTTATATGGAGTTGAAGCCTAGACAATTACAGATGCAACTGAAAAAAGACTTGTCAGCATTGAGATGTGGTGGTACTGAAGAATGTGGAACATACCAACACGCAACAAACTCGGAAATATTATGAAATATGAAAGATGAAAAAATAAATACCTAACACTATGAAAGAAAGAAAAATGAGTCACTTTGGTCACATACTAAAAAATGACGTGACCCGTCAAAATGGCCCGGTCAAAACAGCCCCGTCAAAAAAGCCCCGTCAAAAAAGCCCCGTCAAAATAGCCCGGATACAAAATAGCCTCGACAAAATAGCCCGTAAACAAAATAGCCGCGACAAAATAGATCGCACACAAAATAGCCCCAGTCAAGACAGCCCCGGCTAAAACAGCCCCGTCTGAAACAGCCCCGGCTAAAACAGCCCCGGCGAAAACACCCCCAATAAAAAGTTTTACCTTTTAACGGAGTACCATTTATTTTATATTCCTATTCTAATTGGGAAATAAGCCACAATTTAACTTAAAAAATTATTTTATTAACAAATTGAAGAATCTCAGATGCAGAATCCACCAATTTAATAAATTAAAATGGTAGAAAACTGGGATTTTTCGTGTTTGAAAGTTCTTACTGGTACATCCTTAATCTGCGACTTTTTCAATTAATAAGACAGCAGACGACGAATATAGAAAACGAAAGGGAAACGATCACATTTCGCTTTCATTCGTCTCGGAAAAAGACAGCAGAGGAACTTTCAGTACTCAAATCCGAGTAAAGGAAATAAAAATAATAAATGATGGTTTTGCTTGTTTTCGATTCAGAGGGTTGCACACCAGCTAGACAGGCCCTGTTTCTACCCTTTCAGGCGTCATCAGTAGCTTTCTTTATTAACGTTTCGAGTTCCACTTCGGACGTCATTGTCAAAATACAAAATATTAATAAATTACAAAAATGTTGTTGCTTAGTAAAAAATTCTTCTAATAATTTAATTTAATCTGACTCATTCATATCGGCAATTCAGACATACATAATGGTGCAAATGAAAGGAATAAATTCCTTATTTCGTAAACCCGCGACGTTAAGAAAAAATCCTGAAATAAGTTAATTTTTATTTTTAAATTATATTTTGGTATATACGTCATACTAGTGACGTCATTCATCTGGGCATGATGACGTAATTGATGATTTTTTTAATGAGAATAGGGGTCGTGTGCTAGCTCATTTGAAAGGATACTTAATTCTCTATTCAGTAATATAAACATTTACACAATTCTTTATACAAGGTGATCAAAAACTTTTTTTAATTCATTATTTAACAAAAAAAAAAAGAAGAATGTATGTAATTCATTTAATTCAAAATACATTTTACTGCTGTCAGAAATCAGACAAAAATGTTTATACCACAAATAAACATTGATTTTCGCTTAAATTAAATGTTCAAATTTGCAAGAGGCAGATGGCTGGCGGGAGCTGGCTTGAACATTGAATTTAATCGAAAAGCAGAACACATTTAATCGAAACAGAAGACAGGGTTCGAGTTCCCTAAAAGGACTATTTTTATTTAATGTGATTAAGATAAACATCTGAATAGAGCATAATTATAATTTCCGAAAAAATATATTTTCAAGGGATTATTTCATAATGAATTCTGAAGGGAGTTCTTTTGTCGGGACTATTTTGTCGGAGCTATTTTGTGTGCGGGATATTATGTTGGGGCTATTTTGTCGGAGCTTTTTCGACGGGGCTATTTTAACGGGGTACCAAAAAATGAAATATAGGTAAAAGGGAAAGTGGAACGAAAGAGACGACCGGGGAGACGACGCACCTTCTGGTTGAAAATTTTAGTGTAGTGTAGCAGTGTAGTGTAAAAACAACAATAGAACTCTTCAGAACCCCTGCAGACAAAGTAAAATGGGCCATGATGATCGACAATGTTCTTAAAGGATGAGGCACTTGAAGAAGAAAAAGGTGCATGATACGAGTACAAGAGGATTGGACCTATGTTTTACATTCGACGATAAATTAATGATGATAGGCAAAATATAAGAGAAACCCTAGGTAGGTATTAGAAAATTCAATCCCATCAAAACCTAGAAAGGGTCAATGGCAATTCTAACTACTTGCTGGTGTACGTCCAAAAATATTTTTCCTTAAAAACACAATATAGGTAACATCCATAAACTACGTCGTAAAAATTTTGGACTTTTAATACCCTCCCCCCTTCCGTCGTACACCGTCGTTTACAGTTGACCCCCCTCATACCGATGTCGCAATTGCAACTCATGACCCCCTTTTTAGTGATTTTTTTAAATTCCATGTTATTTCTGGATTTTTTAAAGTTAGCTATCAAAGTTTATTTACGAATGTATCCAAATCAGTATTACTATGTAGCTCATTAATATCCGCGTACTTTTTTGTCTCAATTCACTGTACAACTAATTAGCTTTATTGGGACAAAATACAATACTTTTATCGGAGTTTCTATGCCTTCTTATCTGCATCATATAAATCTTGATACTTATTTTGTTTTGATTTCAATACCATTTCTTTTAGTATAAATACAATGTACTAACTAAATAAAATAGAATATTTTATTTCTATTTATTCTTGTAGAATAATAATTGTTTCACACAGAGTATTCAGTAAATAAATGAACAGTTTAATATTTATTGCTTCAAGACGTTGTTCTGTATAGAAGCGTTTGTTTAAATACATAGAACAATGTTTTATTGTTTGTTATTCTGTACAGAACTGCTAGCAATATTATTAAGGCTGTGAGTGATAAAAACGAAATGAAAAGTATGTATGCGACAAAAGTAATATATGTACCTACCGTTTCTTTTTAATCCTACAATAGGGTATATTTTTTATATTCGTGAACATCAAACGACGTCGGATGTGAACTCATGGCCTCCTCCCCCCTGTCGTATACCGTCGTAATAAGCAAAGACCCCCTCCCCCTTTTAAACGACGTAGTTTATGGATGTTCCCTTACCTAATAGAATATTGACAGACATTGATTGACTTAATTTAAAATTAGGTAATCAATAATATTATGATATGTCATGAATTTTCAATTTTTGCTCTATATCTATTTAAAGATCGATTTATTTAAAACCGTTGCGTATTATTAAAAAGACTCCATCTGTTATTTTATAATACATTAGCAGGGATTTTATTATGTATTCGAAAAGATAAACATAAATTATAGAATACACGAGATTTGGCTGGCAACTTTCTTAGATGCTTTAACACATTCCTCTATTTTTAAAATCGAACAAAAAGTTGTAAATACAAGACTGACGTCATGTGGTATCCGGTCGCCATTAGGCTGGATTATTTGTGTTTGGTTTCCACTTATCACTTATTTATCCTTCCAAAATCCAAAACATGACTTGCACTTGGTGGTGCGCAAAATAATTAGACTTTGAAAAAATAAAGGCACACTCCCGCACAATATAGCCCACGTTCCATTTTTTGGCAGTGGATTAGTAGAAGTTGTTCACATTAATCATTTTTAATTAAAAAATTAATCTGTTTATATGGTAGTTTAGATTAGGAACATTGTGTTTACATGTTTTGGTCAGACGAATATTAAGAAAATATTGCCACAAGCCTTATGATAGTAGGATGAATATTGTTAATAAAATGTTCCACTTCTCTTTCCTTGTCTCCTTGAGTGCAAATTTTTATTAATTTAAAAGGCAATTATACATTCAGGGCACTATTTCTTGTCGTATCATAATGAACAAAATGATCAGATTCCGTTCATTCAGTTAACTTTAAGATAAGTTTAATAGTGTTGCTGGTTGTAAATATAAGGCCACGGTTATATTGGATGCGTAGTCTGACGACCAATCAGTCGGACATAAACGGACGACCTTCGTAGTGCGACTAGGTGGTTGGATTGCATGCGTATAACTGCGACTTTGCGTTCAGAAAACATGGCTGAAGATGAAGAATATTTATTAGAAAATAATTTTTTACGCCTTTTGATGTTAGAAAACCCAAAAATATGGGTAAATGATTTATATAGAAATAGAGAAGAAAATGGCGAGTTTCACTTAATATGGAATGATTTGTTACACCAACCACAGCAGTTTTTTGAATATTTTCGAATGTTACCTGAAACATTTAATTATATTTTTTCTCATATTTCCGGAAGACTGGAAAAACAGTCGAACTTTCGAAAGTGTATTCAACCAGCAGAGAAACTGGCATTAACGTTAAGGTAAGTCATTACTTTTTATTATAGAAATGATTTATTAAACTAAATATGTTTTATACAAACTTAAAAAAGAAATAATTTTTCATGCAGTAAGGATATAAAAACTAAAATAAACTAATAAAGTACTTTCATTACACTACTGAAAATTATGTAAGTATTCTCGAACACCTGAATATCCTGCTTCGTTTTGATCCATTTCTTGATCCACTGCAGTAGTTCTTGTCCAGACAGACTGAGCACGTGGCTGGACTTCCAAAAGAACTTGTTAAATTTTTCGCACATCTGAACATCCTAGTTCGTTTTCTGATGAAGCTGATGGCAGTACCACTTGATACCTGCTTTGATCGGTTTCTTGGTCCACTGCAGTAGTTCTTGTCCTGACAGACTGAGCACGCGGCTGGGCGTCCAGAAGAAATTGTTGTATTTTTATCCGTACTGATAATTTTTGGTCTTCGGGTATTTTCTTCATGTACGGCATCAGACTCATGAGGAAATGAAAGTCACTATCTTCTTCCTTTGTTCTTTCCTTACACTTTTCTCTATATGCTTTCAGTTTTTCTTCTTCTATAGCGATCATTTTTTCATATACTGAAGATTTAGCTTTTTTACTCTTTGTACCCGTTTCCTTATTTGCTTGAGCTATTTTAGCAGCCTTGGGTGTCGTAGGCATAGTGTCAGTATTTAATTCTGAATCTGAATTAAATTCAGAATTATGATTTCTCTCATAATCAGGTTCAGAGATTGTATCTGGCGTAGTATTTTCCTCGTATGAATTTTCTTGGTTATTGAGAGGAGGAATATTTCCTGTAGCATTTCTTTGGGTCATATTGTCTTTTAGGAAAAGCATCAGTGTGAAATAAAACCATTTTGATGGTATTGATATTCCACCAGCATCTCCGGATCGCCCTTTTTTTGTTTTTGTTAGTTCTTTTCTAAAGTTATCTCTTAGTCCCCGCCATTTTGATTTGAGTACATCGCCTAAAAATTAAGAAGTAAATAGTATGTTTTGCAAAATGAAAAATTAAATATGTGCTTTTGGCATATTAACGTCCAAATGGAGAGTATTAAAAAACGATATGGAAGTTTACCCCGACAAAGTTGATATAATTGTAAAATGTACATGTATTCTTCATAACATTGTCATTGACCAAGAGGGTATAAAGGAATTAAATCTTCCAGAAACAGTATCAACTATGGAGACGTACCAACCAAATAGATCAAGAATTAACAACAGAGCAAATCGACAAGCATATGATATTAAAAATGCCTTTAAAACGTATTTTAATAGTAACTCTGGGTCCGTTCCATTTCAATATGATAGTTTTTAACCTCTCAAAATATAAAATGCATATATTTTAATAATGACAATATTAAAAATAGTCTGTAAGTACCTTAGTATGTATTAAATAAATATTAGATTAAAAATAATGCAAATATCTATAAATATACTTACTGTTTTCACCCATTTCTTTTGCCAGGGATATCCACATCTTACGAGCCATATCTCGGTTGTGGTAATCCTTATTTGTTTGGTCCCATAATGCTTGTCTTTCGAGTACTCCCAAAATTAATTTTTCAATGTCCAGACGCACGTTGCCGCACGAAAAAACAAACAAGTTTGTATTTTAAAATTAGTCGTGCATATACCACAGATCACCTACCTCCTCTAGATGTTTCACGATAACGCTTTGGTTAAATATGAAAAACAGCGCTCCATGCCGCTTGTATCGGAACTAATTTCAAGCGGGAATTTCAAAATGTAATTTTGGTGGAAAGAAAATGTTAGGTTAAAATATTTGTATAGTTGAAAAAAAAATAATTTGGTTTTAAAATATGTAAATTATTTTTAATTTCAAATATACAAAATACCATTTGGGAAAAAATAAGACATGACAACGTATTTTTATTTATTTATTTCATACCAGCAAAACCACTTTGTATATACTTTTTTACAAATCGTATCTTTACAAATGAAATTATTAATAGTTATCTTCCAAATACTTCTACAAAAGGGTATCTCAAATGATTGAAACATGTGTGCATCTCTACTTGTTGAGGACTTTCAACTAAAACAAAAAATTAATATAATTGATTTGATAATAACCATATTCATTTCACGTAAAATAATTTGTATTAATTATATATTTTCTGTAGGGGTTACTTACTTGGTCTTGGTGTTACATTCGTTTGCTTCCCTACACCACTAACTGTGTTACTTGTTCTCTAATAACAACTCACCATGCAAATGTAAGCTAGGAATTTGATCTTCCTAGGGATCTTCAAATCACATTCGTTTTGTTTCAAAAACTGTATTTGAATCCATTTTATCTAAATCAGGATTTTTTATTATTGCTAACAATCAGATAAACATTTTTACTGACATAAAGATAAAAGATAAAGGCATACTGACACTGACAATGATGACAATTGACAAATTATAATGACACTCAGACTCAGTGATATAGAAGAAATCTTCACTCCAGGTGCATGGCGACATCTCAAAAAACGTATCATTACTAAAAATGACATTTAGTTTAGTATGACCTTGAGATACCTGCGTGAAACATCTAAAGAGAGTTAAGTGATCTGTGGCATATACGTGCATTAACTGACGACTATTACTTATTAGGGAGTTTTTGTTGCTACGTAACGTACGCATCTCCGTATACGTAAAGCCACTAACGTGTCGTAGAGGATGAACGTTAAAATAGGTAGTTTTTGTGACTGCTTTAACGTAACGTAAAGCAAATCGTAAAGTAATTTTTAAATTCCGTTGACATTAAAAAAATAAAACAATGTTCACACAATATACAATTAATATACAAATGTAAAAAAAGATAAATGAATGATGAAATTGTATGGTTTTTATTGCTTCTATTTAAATATAAAAATATTATTTTTCCTTAGGTTAAAATTTTTTTATTTTTGTTTATACCTACTTTTTAGTTGTAAATTATTGTACCTACATCAGAATTCCAGTATAATGTAAATAGTTTGTTCATATTTATTTGAAAATTTTACAGAAATTAGGTCATTTGTTTATCAAGTTATTAATTGTGGTGATCACAGTATTTCTTAAATTAATACAAGATTTGTTTGTTTTGCTTTATTAATAGACAACTTGAAAACAATAAAATTTTAAATCTATTATGAAGTTCCAATTTCCAATTACAAACACAGAATAATTTTACTCAATTAGACTAAACCAATAACCAATATAACCTTAATTATTTATAAACGGGTAGTACGCTGATGAAATGTTCATTTGGTAGCCATTGGTAGGTAATCGCCAATCGGGCAAGATCCTCGTGTGCATTCGGTGACTTTCGTCTCGATAGGGATGCGTTCTCACGTACGTATCAGAGCGCTACTTTAGGTAATACGCATCGAGATACGGGAGTTCAACCATTAATGCGCAAGCGTATATGTCAAAAAGATGGGTTACGTTTACGTATTTGTGTGCACAAAAACTCCCTATTCAATATTCAATATAACCGTTCTTACTTATCTGCCCGTGTTTGTTTCATTCGTCCGACTACGCACGAGTACGTCCGACTCGTTAGTCGTCAGAGTACGCGTCCAATATAACCGTGGCCCTGGTGAATGTGAATATATTTTTCAATAGGGCTTTTCATCGATTGTTATTTGTTTCGAGCTTCTGTCATGTGTCACATAATATTAATATATCTACGTCATACGTCTTTGGTTTGTATCATTGGATATACCTTAGACAAGGAAAAAAGAGAGGACGGGTAACACTCATTTAAAACACACGTTCCAAAAGTGAAGCCAGTTTTTGGTTTGTTTGTCACCAGAAACATGGCGGCCACGTCAAAAATAACAATAGGTTGCCAGTGGTGGGTGTTCGTTGAAGGTTAAAATTTCATAAAAAATAAAGTAAATCATCATCTAAAATTCGTAATAAAAACATATGTATGTATTGAAACATATGTACGTAATATGAGCAACTTAATAAAACATTTACCGTACACAAATTCTTCATTTTAAATACATTTCATGTTTTTATTTTAAATACTCAATGCATAACAATACCCCAAAGATACGTCGATGATCAAAATCTCTGGTGTCAGTTTGGCTTCACTTTTGGTCAAGGATTACTCGTCCTCTCTCTTTCCTTGTCTAAGGGATATACCAATAACGTATGACGTAGATATATTAATATTTAGTGACACATGACAAGCTCGAAACAAATGACTGTGAATGAAAAGCCCTATTGAGTGAAAGTGAAACACGTAGTGTGGGTATATAGTCCAGAGAAATAAGGTTTTTGTCGGGGGACACTTGACCAACCAGGCTGCAAATCAGTTTTTGGGTACTATATACGTAGTACATTATAAATACAAAAGTGCCGTCACAGTTCGGATGAGAATTTTACTTATTAACAAATAAGGGTCAAAAATGGCAGTCTTTTCGTTTAAATCGCTACAGGAAAAAATGGGGTAATTAAATATCTAATTTTGAGTATTTATCTTTTAGTAGATGACCAAAAGTTTAAAATGGCAGTTTTTGAATTTTGGTCCAATCATTTGTTGTTTTGGATAATGCAAAATAAGACTAAAATTTCCAAAATCAAAAATTTGCTATAACTTTTGCAAAAATGAACTAACTTAAGGCTTTGATTTTCATGAAAAGTTTAGTCAAATAGTCCATATAATGCACAAAAAATTTCAAGACGATTTGTCGATTAGTTTGAATTTTGTTCAATTTGTTTATCCCAAAGAGCTTTTTTTGCAATATAATTGCTCAGAAAACATTATATCGATAGAGAAATTCTGTGGATACCACATGGAAGGAGAATACTTATACTTTCAATGTATTTAAAAAAATCAATAAAAGGTCATTTTTACCATTCCGAAAACATTTTACTAATATTAGTCCGTTCTTTAACGGCAAAATATTGCAAAACCTCTAAATTTTAAAGAACCGCTTGAATTGACATAAAATTTGGCATACACATAGCTAACAAGTCAAAGAAAAAAAGTGATATTGTGCCGATATGTGCTTTTGCCCTGGGGGTGGTTTTCACCCCCCTCTTGGGGGTAAAAAAATATTCGTCCAAAGAAAGTCAGGAAATGGATAAACTGGCTAATTTTAAGTAACTTTTGTTCTATAGAGTTTTTCACTAAGTCTATACTTTCGAGTTATTTGGCAGTGAATATGTTCATTTTTTCAACAAAGTAACCACGCTTTTAGACGGTTTTTCGCAAATAACTCAAATAGTAGGTAATAGACCAGGGCGCATCTGTAAAAATATTAGTACATTTGGACGTTGAGAGGTGACTCAACTTTTTTTGCAGAAATTGCTTGAAAATAACTCAAATAATAATATTTGAGTTATCCTCCCTCTCAAAAAGGTCCGGAACATTGTTTAAATAATCAAAATGTCAAAAAATGAAGGAAACATTCGATTTTTTTCTTGGTTTTTTGATTATAACTTTAAGAGTAGTCATTTCCGAGAAAAGTTAGAGTATAGAGGGTATAGAGTTAATTGAAAATTTAAAAAATAGTCACCCTTGTTGCAAAATAGCAATAATTGGGAAAAAACTAGACAAAAACAAGTATTCGCATTTTACGTTTTTCAACCATTTATACTAAACTTGGGACCTTCAAATTTCACCCAGAAAAACTATGTCATACAGTTAAACAATACTGTAAATTTCATTAATATAGGTTCAATAAATTTTGCAAAATAAATTTTGCCATCCAGCTTTCGCAAAAAAAATTAATTTCTTAAAACTGTTACAGGACTGAAAATAAAGCAGGTAGCAAGTTGAAATTTTTTTTGCTTATAGAAGTGTACCGTACCTTTCATTTGCAATTTGCAAAACTAAAATAGATCCACCACCACGGCGTCAGGATTTTTTTTAAATAAACATTAATTATTGGTGTTGCGCGCAGGACACCGGATAGTTTGCTCTGATTGGGCATTCCAATGACCTTTGATAATTATTGATACATTTTAATTTTTATTACATTTCGATATAAATAAATAAATTTGTTTATGGCAAAATATAAACACATACTCTATCCTTTGAAATAACACTTTTTTTAGCAAAAACTTTCTTTGTTCATATATTTTAACTTGAGAATAAAAGTTTATTATTTTTAAACATATGCAATTGTTTAAACAATATTTCACAAACAATAATAAAATTAGTTTGATTTTTGTGGAATTAAAATATTAAAATACAACAAAATATAGAGTAAGAAAATAATATATTAGATGAAGATTGGAAAAAATTTTGGTGGAAATCAACTTCATGTGAATCGAACACCGCTCTCCTGCGCGTAGCACCAATAATTAATTTTTATTTAAAAAATTCCTGACGCCGTGGTAGTTTTCCATTTTAATTTTGCAAATTGCAAATGAAAGGTACAGTACACTTCTATACGTAAAAAAATTTCAACTTGCTATCTGCTTTATTTTCAGTCCTGTAACATTTTGAAAAAATGAATTGTTTTTGCGAAAGCTGGATTGCAAAATCTATTGAACCGATCTTAATGAAATTTACAGTATTGTTTTACAGTGTCATAAAGTTTTTCTGGCTAAAATATGAAGTTCATAAGTGTAGCATAAACGGTTGAAAAACGTAAAATGCAAATACTTGTTTTTGTATGGTTTTTTTCGCATTTATTGCTATTTTGCAACAAGGTTGATTCTTTTTTCAACTTTTTACTCATTCTATATTGTAGGATATTTAATTATGCAACTTTTAAGTCAGTACATCTTTTCTGGGAAATGAATAGTTTTAAAGTTATAATCAAAAAACGAAGAAAAAATCGAATTTTTCCTTCATTTTTTGACATTTTAATTATTTAAACAATGTTCCGGACTTTTTTGAGAGGGAGGATAACTCAAATATTATTATTTCAGTTATTTTCAAGCAATTTCTGCAAAAAAATTTGAGTCACCTCTCAACGTCCATCTCAAAACAGATGGGCCCTGGACTATAAGTATTTTGTCGAAAAAACATTCTTAGCAAAAATATAGTCTGTAAAACATTTAAAAAAAAATGGTGTATATATCACGTCTCTACACCTAGTAGAAGCAGAGTTATAGCTAATGAAAAATAGGTTCATATTCGTGAAATTCCAAAAATGAAATACTTTAACGTGAAATAACCAAAAATGAAGCACATTTCGGGGAAAACTCATTACAACTTATTTAAGTGTTTAAAAAAAGCTTCATTTTTGTTTTATAAAAAAAATGCTAGCATCCAAATTAAACAAGTTACGCTCAAAATAAAGTTAGTCCCTTTTGGTTTTGGTAAAAAAATCGAGAAAATCACCCCCTAATTAGTATCTTAAATGAACTTAATCGTTACGACTTCACAAGTTTCTTGATTCGTGTATATATTGTTTATATGATTTGTAAGTTTCATCGGTTCAGAGTCCTGATTATTGAAAGGGCTGTAGTTAAAAGGGGTTGAACGAGTCACTGATCACGAATGTATGCAAATTTAGAAACACCAAATCTCAATCAATTTTTGTCTAACAGAAAAACAAAAAAATACATGCTATTCAGAAAAGCAAATCTGACTTTTTTTGTCTTTCGAGATTTTTGGTATCTCTAACAATTTTTAAGTTATTTTGAAAAAAGCATATTTTTCAAAATTTAAATTTTTAAAAATTTTACTTTGAAACCAAATTTTTTCAAAAATAAGCACTGTAAATCGATAAAACTTACAGATCATATAAACACAATATAGGTAAAATAATTTGTGGAGCGGTAACGATTAATTTCATTTAAGTTGCTAATTAGGGGGTGGCCTTCCCGATTTTTTTTTGCAAAAACAAAAGGGACCAACTTTATTTTGAGCGTAACTTGCTTAAATTTAATGCTAGAAACTTTTTGTAAAAACAAAAATAAAGCTTTTTTTAAACACTTTAAAAAAGTTATAATGGGTTGTTCCCAAAAAGTGCTTAATTTTTTGGATATTTCACGTCGAAATATTCTATTTGAAATTTGGTGAATATTAATCAATTTTTCATTGGCTATAACTCTGGTTCTACGAGATTAAGAGACCTAACGTGTACACCATTTTTTTTTTGCTTTTTTATAGGCTATATTTTTGCTAAGAACATTTTTTTCGACAAAATACTTACTTTTTGAGTTATTTGCAAAAAACCGTCTAAAAATGTGGTTGTTTTGTTGAAAAATGAACATATTCACTCGCAAATAACTCGAAAAGTGTTGACTTGGCGAAAAAGCTCTATAGAACAAAAGTTACTTAAAATTAGTCAGTTTACTCATTTCCTGGCTTATTTTGGACATATATTTCTTTACCCCCAAGAGGGGGTGAAAGTCACCCCCAGGGCAAAAGCACACATCGGCACAATATCACTTTTTTTATTTGACATGTAAGCTACACGTATGCCAAATTTCATGTCAATCCAAGCGGTTCTTTAAAATTTAAAGCAAAAACCGTGAAAGAATGGACTATATAGAGTCATTTTTGGCTTATAAATAATTTTAATAACTTTGTTAATATTGACTGTATACTAAATCTACTTTGGGATTAGAAACGCTGAAATTTTTACACAAATTAAAAAAACACTTTTCGCCTTTTCGCCTTTTCGCCTAGGTTATTTACGGTCAAAGTTTTTTTTCAATTTTTGCTCTATAACTCCAAAGATTTTAACTTTACACCAAACACACTCAAATAGAAATTCAGCGCAATTAAATTCTGTATAGAGACGTGTTTTTTCCGATTTACTTCGACGAAAACTTTCCCCGGAAAAAGCGAGATTTTCCAACAAAATCTTTAATTTTCAACTAATCTTTTAGATAAGTAATTGTTAATCAATAATTAAATAACTTGGTAACGCAAAAGCCCTTTTCATATAGATTATATTTCCAGAAGCCGATAGAAATTGAATGAACAGTTTAGCAACAATTAAATTGTTAATTAAAAATTTACGGTCGCTCTAATAACAACAATAATTGCGATGCATAAGAATAACTATGATTTTTTCATAAAAAGACACTATACCTATCTAATGTACTTTACAGAATTGAAATTGGACTATTTAGGCGGCCTCAGGAATATTTTAAAATTATAAAGAATTTTTTGGCTTATAAACAAATAGAATATCTCGGGAAATATTAAACTAAATTAAATTGTAAAACCGGTATTCGAAAAACAGCGGCAGGATGCTTCTTCTAAAAGAAAAAACGTTTAATTATAATGAGCAGTTCCTGAGATACAACTGGTCAAAGTTGACCGGAATTTACGGCAAAGATATAAACAACAGGATCATAATTTTCAAACCATCAGCTTTTTATTTTCGTCCTCTTTTTCCACACCAATTTTCATATCCTTAAAATACTCATAACATATATTATTATAATAAAAACTATCGATAATACGTGTGAAAATTGCCAAAAATAGCAAAATTCCAATCAAAAATTAGGTTAGAGAAAATGTAACCCTCAAAGTTCAAAATCGGTATACGTTAAAAAAATGCATTTTCTCGGCTTCCCATGGAGCAATTTCCTTCATTCTTTTTTTGTTCCCAAGTAACTCGAGTAGAGGCATCGAACTAATGCATTATTAAATGTCAAACTTGCTTTTGTTTTGTTATAATAAATTAATTTATTTATTATAACACAAAATTTTAATTTGTTTAAATAAAAATTGTTTAAATAATTATACAGCTTTCAAATGAGAATATTTATATTTTTAACTTTATAAGGTACACTTGTAGTAAGTTTATCTAAAAAAAAACTGGAAAAAATATGTAGTTTTCTGTTCTTATAAATAAATTAATCTATTATAACAAAACAAAAGCAAGTTTGACATTTAATAATACGTTAGTTCGATGGCTCTACTCGAGTTATTAGGGAACAAAAAAAGAATGAAGGAAATTGCTCCATGGGAAGCCGAGAAAATGCATTTTTTTAACGTATACCGATTTTGAACTTTGAGGGTTACATTTTCTCCAACCTAATTTTTGATTGAAATTTTGCTATTTTTGGCAATGTTCACACGTATTATCGATAGTTTTTATTATAATAATATATGTTATGAGTATTTTAAAGATATGAAAATTGGTGTGGAGAAAGAGAACAAAAATGAAAAGGTGATGGTTTGAAAATTATGATCCTATTGTTTATATCTTTGCCGTAAATTCCGGTCAACTTTGACCGGTTGTATCTCAGCAACCACTCGTCATAATTAAACGTTTTTCTTTTAAAAGAAGCGTCCTGCCGCTGTTTTTCGAATACCGTTTTCACAATTTAATTTAGTTTAATATTTCCCGAGATATTCTATTTGTTTATAAGCCAAAAAATTGCTTATAATTTTAAAATATTCCTGAGTCCGCTTTAATAGTCCAATTTCAATTCTGTAAAGTACATTAGATAGGTATAGTATCTTTTTATGAAATAATCATAGTTATTCTTATGCATCATAATTATTGTCGTTATTATAGCGACCGTAAATTTTTAATTAACAATTCAATTGTTGCTAAACTGTTTAATCAATTTCCATCGGCTTCTGGAATTATAATCTATATGAAAAGGGCTTTTACATTACTTAGATATTTAATTATTTATTAACAATTACTTATCTAAAATTTAAGTTGAAAATTAAAGATTTTGTTGGAAAAACCCGCATTTTCCGGGTAAAGTTTTCGTCGAAGTGAATCAGGAAAAACACGTCTCTATGCAGAATTTAATTGCGGTGAATTTTTATTTGAGTGTTTTTGGTGTAAAGTTAAAATCTTTGGAGTTATTGAGCAAAAATTGAAAAAAACACGATTTTCGGGCGCCATTTTGTTTATAAAAAAAGTAGCACACTATCTGCGGACTTTGCATACCTATATTATTAATACATACAATAATAAGATTCGATTCCAGCAATAAAATTGCTGGTAAATAACTTTTCCTTGTATTTTGCTAATTAGCCTAGAGTATAAAGAATATTTTCCGAGTAAGCGGAAGCTTATTACGGAGTAATAAGCCTATTTTCAGAAGAGAGTTGGTAGTCTTTTTTTTTAATTTAATGAATTATTTATTGAATTATTATTTTTATTTATTTATTTTATATTGAATTATTATTATTATAATTGTAAATATCTATTTTTGAATTTATATTTTATTTGATTTATTTTAACTTTATCTTACTCAACTTCATCAGGGTTGGATTATTTGTTGTCTTCTTCTATTATTATAGATTTCTTGTTGTTTTTTAGATATTATTTCTGTTAGATTGTTTAATATTCCAAAATATTCTTCATTTTGTAATATATCTCTTATTTCAATTCTTTCTAATCTTCTTCTCATTTCTCTATGTTCTTCACTTTCTATAGTATTTTCACAATGTAACACTATATGTTCTGGTGTACCTAGTTCTCCACATTCACAATATGCATCATATTTTAAGTTAAATCTTTCCAAATATGTTGTGTACGGTCCATGTCCTGTTAAAAAGTGTACTAAACCTTGTTTTGGATTAAAATAAGTTGGAATGTTTTCTAATATTGGTATAAAATTATATAAACGTCTAGTTTTTGTTGAATTTTCCCATTCATTTTGTCTTTTTCTATTTATTATTTCTATTAATTGTCTTTTATTTCTTATATCTAATCCTATTATTTGTATTATTTTTTCATATTTTTCTTTTTTTAGCCAATAATTACCATGCAACCATGCAACAGTGCGCGCTCCGCCTCGGCGGTCCAATCGGTGGCGGTTTACATGTAGAGGAGCTCATGCCGTATCGATTGAAGCAGTTGCAGGGAGGGTGGAACGCAAGTGTAGTAGATATGTGCCTTTAGTTATGGAAGTGATTACCTTGTACAACAACTTCAACTTCTCATCATCATAATCATACATCTCCAAGTGGAGCAAAGGGCACCTTGCGGTGTTTCAAGTAGCATGAGAAATGATGGTGAGGTTGCTAGTCCCATGCATCATCTGTTGAGTTCCGTCCAATTTGGTTTACTAGTTTTCTCCATTCTCTTCCTTTTTTTGCTATCTTTTTTGCATAGTTTCATGTTAAATTATTTTCTTTGAGTTCTTCCTCTATTGTTCTTTTCCCCGTATAAGATGGTCTACCTTTTCTTCTTTTGCCTTGAAAATTGTAATGTAGAGCTTGTCTAGCAATATTTGTTGCTGATTTTCGTAAGGTGTGTCCTATCCACTTCCATTTCCGTTTTTTTATTGTATGTTCTATCCTTTCTTCATTTGTTATTCTCCACAATTCGTCATTAGTAATTTTGTTTGGCCAAAATATTCTCAGTATAATACGTAGGCACCTGTTAATGAAGGGTTGTATTTTCTGAAAGAATTGTTTATGATGTTTCCATGTTTCTGCTCCATATAACAGGACAGACTTTATATTAGTTTCAAATAATCGTAGCTTTGTTGCTCTGCTGATGTTTGTCGAGGCCCATATCTTGCGTAAAGAGTTGAAAGCGTTTTGTGCCAAGCTTATTCTTTGTGTTATGTCCTTTTCTGTGCCTCCTGTTGTGTTTACCAGACTGCCCAAATAACAGAAATCTTTTACTTCTTCTATTTGTTTCCCTTCTAAATATATATTGTTTCCGTTCGTTTCCCCATTTGATAATATTTTCGTTTTTTGGGATTTATTTTTAAGCCGGTTGTTTTTGCTATGTTGTTCAATCTGGTAATTTTGTTTTGCGTCTGTTGTGTGTTTGATGTTATGAGGCATATGTCGGCAGCGAACTCTAGGTCCTCTAGTTTTTTAAATGGTGACCATTGTATATCTGTGTTTTTATCTTCAGTTTGTTTCATTATCCAATCTATGACTATTATAAACAACGTCGGTGACAAGACAAACCCCGGTCTTACTCCTTTTTTGATGCTTATTTGTTGGGATAGTTCCCCTTTATGTTCAACTCTAGCAAAACATTAGTCGTAGAAAAGCCTTATTACTCTTATATATCTGTCTGGTATTACATAGAGTTCTAATATCCTCCACATCATATTACGATTTACTTCTCATACAAAAGTTAATAACCTCTAACAGAATATCAGACGAATGAAGAAAAGCAATATAGCTGATGTTCTTCAAGAAAAGTGATAAGACGGACCCTAATAATTATCGATCAATAAATGTTTTAAATACAACACTCAAATTAGCAACAGGGATAACAGAAACAATAATGAATGGATAAATAACTCTGGAATAAGAACTCTCCGAAAAGTTGATTAATAGCAAGCTGAAAATTTGTTAATAGCTTAAGGGTGTCTAGTCGGATAAACTTTGATATATGGGAACACTGTAATATGGGCAGTTTTAATTGTGGAACAGGTTAAAAATTTGGAACGGTCAGACCACGAAAACGGCACATTTATTTTGTCCGACAGAACAGACTTAAACTCTCCGAACAGAGATTAAACTCTCATGCAAAAATCAGAGTGCTATTTATCACCTGTCCTAATTCCTGTCATTTGACATATTCTATCATTTGGTGATAAATAGCAGTCTGATTTTTGCATGAGAGTTTAATCTCTGTTCGGAGAGTTTAAGTCTGTTCTGTCGGACAAAATAGATGTGCCATTTTCGTGGTCCGACCGTTCCAAATTTTTAACCTGTTCCACAATTAAAACTTCCCCTGTTCCAGTGTTCCCATATATCAAAGTTTGTCCGACTAGACACCCCTAAGCTATTAACAAATTTTCAGCTTGCTATTAATCAACTTTTTTTTCATACGCGGGATCCAGACGTATTAATTTTCTCAGGATTCCCTGTCATAATTATATCTCTGTGTCACTTTTCATAACAATTTATAAATATAAAGTTAAATTAATAGTAAAAACGAAAAAAAGAGTTTAGAATACTGTATAACTATTAAAAAACTTTTCTACGGAAATATTTTGTTAAGTGATATTTGGTGTAATATATAGCCATATTTTAATCCAAATAGACTAACCCCAATAATTTATGTCTCAATAGTTATAACCCACTTTTTTAATTTTAATTATAATTATTTGTCTTTTATCTATTTTAAAACCTTAACCAAAATGTCTTTAAAAAATTGCCAACATTTGTGGAACGTCAAAAATAATAAAGATAAATGCAAAATGAGGAATAATAACATATTGTTATTATCAAAAATAGAATAATTGAAATGAACAACATTAGATCGTTAGTTGTAAATATTAATAACCTTCAAACAGTTTTTATTCCATATTATGTAACACATTTTGGCTAGGATTTTGAACACGTGCTAAAGTTACTTCCACAGCTGGCTTGATTTGTATTTTTTCTGTCAATAAAAATGAAAAAATATTAAAACAACAGACAGGCATTTATCTAATTAGTCTAATCAAAACTAGCTCAAAACATAAATCTGGTAAAACTGTTAAACGAATGAGGTGAACATAAACGAAAAAAATGTTAAAATTAAAAACTCTTCTGTTGTAACACATGAGTTCTGTTAACCAATTTTTTTCAGTTTATACTGGTACCACAGCGCAACTTTTTCTGCAAAACAAAATGTTTTATAGCGCTTATTTATAATACAATTAATATTTTTTTTGGAAATTTGTTTTTTAATTTGTATTTACAATTATTTAAATAAATTATGGGTCAAATTTAATTTAGTAAGTCTTATATAAAAGATTGTTTCTTTATAAAGAAAACCTTAATAAAAACATGAATTACCGCAGCAGTTAAAAAAGTAAATTTTGAGCAAAAATTGCCCATTTTTAATTATTTAAACAATGATCCCCTCATATGAATCATATATTTTCTTGAAAATATCTTCTGTTTTGACCTAAACTTTGATAAGAAAATTATTCCAACCTGTACGGAATTACATTTTGATTAGCATGTATTGTAATTTTATTTGATCGGTCTATAATGTTCAAGAAAAAAGACTACAATGGTTTGGTCACGTCAGATGTATTAAGTAGTGAGATGCCTCTATAGTTAAAGCCCTTGGTTTTATCTCCCTTTTTATGGATGGATTTTCCTGCCATTTTGTTGGTATTTTCTCCTCTTTCCATATAAGTGTTTTCGTTGTGTAATTGTCTACGTAAAGTTTCTCCCCCGTACTTACGGAATTCGGCCGATATACATATTATAGGAACCTGGAGCTTTTGCGTTTTTCAAGTTGTTAATTGCTTGCAATTTGCAATGTTTCGTCTATTTTTGGGTTCTCTACAAGTAGGTTCACACCAAGGTATATATCGTCTCCATGTTCATCCTCTTATCTATGTTTAGTAAATTTTTGAAATATTCTTGTCATATTTGAAACAACTTCTCTTCGACGATTAGTAATTTATCATTATTTTTACTCAGTACAGGCACGCAGCTAGGTCTGAAGCTGTTTTTTTTTTCGTTTGACACAGATTTGTAAAATGCTCGACTATTTGGCTGTTCTCTATTCTTTTGGATTTCTTCATATTGCTATTGTTCGTATTTTCCTTTTTCTCCCTAATTAATTTTTTAGTAAATTAGTTACTCCCTAATAAATATAAATTTATTTTTCAAATTACGGATATCCAACATCATTTTATTACAATTATGATAACTATTTTATTATCAATTTTACGAAAAAAGTTATTTGTCATAAAATGCTCTACCTGGTCTAAAATATAAGATACAACCATCAGATATAAATTTTTTTCAATTTTTTACAAGGTATGTCAAAAATATGAATTTCGCTAAGAGTTAAGTACCTTTATAGTTCCATCCATCCATCCAATGGCACTACAGGCCAAATCGAGCCTTGGCCTCCTTCAACAAGCTTCTCCAATCATTTCGATTTACCGTTACACAGGAAGTTCCTGGCATCCTCATCGACTTCGTCTTCCCATCTCTTTTTAGGTCTTCCAACAGGTCTTTTTCCCTGCATTCTTGCATTTAGCAATTTTCTGGGGATTCTATTCTCATGCATGCGGACCACGTGCCCTGCCCACCGTAATCTCTGCAGTTTAGTGTATTGTGCTAGAGTTGGTTCGCTATATTGCTCGTATATTTCTCTATTATACCTAATTCGCCAGTTGTTATTTTCACTTATTGGGCCCAGTATCCTACGTAATATTTTTCTTTCAAACACATCTAATGCATTAGCAGATTTCTGTGTCACCACCCATGTTTCACAGCCATAACTTACTATGGGCCTGATTATTGTTTTATAGACCCGGAGTTTTGTTTTCCGGTGTACGTCTCGCGATTTGAATATGTGGCCCATCGGGAAATAGGCTTTATTTGCCAGCACAAGCCTTCTATTTATTTCCTGTTCTTCTTCATTGCTTGTGACCAGATCCATTCCTAGGTACGTGAATCTATTCACATGTTCTCTATCGTCAATAAAGTGTTGTTGCGCCGGTCTATTTGATCTGGTTTGTATGAGCAGTTTTGTTTTATTTGTATTTATTGCTAGCCCTACTGCTTCTGCACTCTGGTTCAACTCAACGTAGGTTTCTTCCGCTGCATTCATTGTTCTGCTCATTATGTTTATATCATCTGCGTATGCTGCTAATTGGGTAGATTTGTTTGTATGTTATTTCCGCTTACTGTCAACCGTCTAATTACATATTCAAGAACAAGATTAAAAAGCGTTGAAGCCAGTCCGTCGCCTTGTTTCAGTCCTTGCGCTATCGTAAACGCATCAGTGATCTGTCCTTGAATACATACCTGTGCTTCTGTTTCTGTCATTGTCATTTGCACTAGTCGTATTAATTTTGATGGTATGCCAAATTCTTCCAATATATTAGGTAGAATTGTTCTATCTACTGAATCATAGGCTTGTTTAAAATCTACAAAGAGATTGTAAACGTCCATGTCATATTCCCATGCTTTGACTAGTATTTGTTTAACTGTAAATAGTTGGTCACTGGTAGATCTATTTTGCCTAAACCCTGCTTGATATTCCCCGATGATTTTTTCCGTGAGAGGTTGAAGTCTTCGATTAAGGATGTTTGTGAATATTTTGTATCCCGAACACAGTAAAGAGATGCCTCTATAATTCTGACACAACAGTTTTTCTCCTTTTTTATGGATAGGGCAGATAATACTTTTCTTCCATTGTTAGGGGATTTCTTCTTTTATCCAAATCTCTCGTATTAGCTGGTACATCTGTTGTGTCAAATTCCTTCCTCCTTGCTTGAGTAGTAATGCCGGTATTTTATCTATTCCCGGTGCTTTATGGCTTTTTTGTATGTGGATTGCCGTTTGGACCTCCTCTAGCGTTGGGGGTCTAGTTAATTCATTTTGTTCTCCATCTCTATATTTCACAATATTTTAATTAGAAAAATGTAATTAAATATTGAAACATAGTTTTAATTCTAAACATCTTTTCTTAATAACAATTTTCGATATTGTGAAATATAAAGGTACTTTACTCTTGAGCGAAATTCATATTTTTTTGACATACCTCGTATAAAATTAATAGCATTTGATATATGATGGTTGCATCTTAGATTCTATACGATGCCGAGTATTTTATCAAGAATAACTTTTTTTCGTAAAATTGACAATAAAGAAGTTTTCAATAAGTTCCAAGTTACGCAAATATACTGTATGAGCTCAAAAAAATTTTTTTTAACATTTATCATTGTTTAAACTTGTTATTAAATGTATTTTAGGTAAGTTGTACAGAAAAAAGTTTTGATGATTTTGTATACTGATTGTATTTTTTAAACTGATAATTTTCGGTTTTTGTGTTACATTTTTTTATCTTTCTTAATTTTCTCAAAAATAAGTTGTTTATTTCATTTTTAAAGTAAGATCATTCAGTGCATTTTAAAGACTACATATTAAGCTTAAAAAACATATATAAATTTGTAATATACCCGTTTAAACTTGAGTAATATCCTCTTAAAATGGTAGTTATTCTGTAAAACTACGAAGTTTTCAAAAATTACATTTTTTGAGACGTCCGTATCGTTTGAATTTAATTTTTTAGATTTTTTTGCATAAAACATCGTTTAGTAAGATGTTTGAAAATACTCTGGGCTAATTAGCAAAATACAAGGAAAAGTTATTTACCAGCAATTTTATTGCTGGAATCGAATCTTATTATTGTATGTATTAATAATATAGGTATGCAAAGTCCGCAGATAGTGTGCTACTTTTTTTATAAACAAAATGGCGCCCGAAAATCGTGTTTTTTTCAATTTTTGCTCTATAACTCCAAAGGTTTTAACTTTACACCAAAAACATCCAAACAAAAATTGACCGCAATTAAATTCTGCACAGAGACGTGTGTTTCCCGATTCAGTTCGACGAAAACTTTTCCCGGAAAAAGCGGGTTTTTCCAACAAAATCTTTAATTTTCAACTAAAATTTTAGATAAGTAATTGTCAATAAATATTTAAATAACTTGGTAATGTAAAAGCACTTTTCGTATAGATTATAATTCCAGAAGCCCATGGAAATTGAATAAACAACTTAGCAACAATTGAATTGTTAATTAAAAATTTACGGTCGCTATAATAACGACAATAATTATGATCCATAAGAATAACTATGTTTCTTTTATAAAAGACTCTATACCTATCTAATGTAGTCTACAGAATTGAAATTGGACTATTTAGGCAGCCTCAGGAATATTTTAAAATTATAAACAATTTTTTGGCTTATAAACAAATAGAATATCTCCGGAAATATTAAACTAAATTAAATTATAAAAACGGTATTCGAAAGACAGCGGAACAACGCTTCTTTCAAAAGGAAAAACGTTTAATTATGATGAGTGGTTCCTGAGATATAACCAGTCAAATTTGACCGGAATTTACGGCAAAGATATAAACAATAGGATCATAATTTTTAAACCATCACCTTTTTATTTTTGTCCTCTTTCTCCACACCAATTTTCATATCTTTAAAATACTTATAACATATATTATTATAATAAAAACTATCGATAATACGTGTGAAAATTGCCAAAAATAGCAAAATTCCAATCAAAAATTAGGTTGGAGAAAATGTAACCCTCAAAGTTCAAAATCGATATACGTTAAAAAAATGCATTTTCTCGGCTTCCCATGGAGCAATTTCCTTCATTCTTTTTTGTTCCCTAATAACTCGAGTAGAGCCATCGAACTAACGCATTATTAAATGTCAAACTTGCTTTTGTTTTGTTATAATAGATTAATTTATTTATAAGAACAGAAAACTACATATTTTTTCCACTTGTAGGCTTTTTTTTAGATAAACTTACTACAAGTGTACCTTTTTAAGTTAATAACATAAATATTCCCATTTGAAAGCTGTATAATTATTTAAATAATTTTTATTTAAACAAATTAAAATTTTGTGTTATAATAAAAAAAAGAATGTGTGTGTACTTTGTACGCACGTAAGAAGTTATACTTCTATTATATGATTATATGATTATAAACGAAATTAATATACTTTTTATTTATATTTTATTTAAATATTAAATTAATTTATACTTACTACTTCTCAAAAATTTTTATTAAAACAGTGCCAAAACACATTAAAAATGCCACAAATGATTTCTGAACATTAATTGTCGGAAAAATTTTTAACTAAATACGTATTTTCTGAAAATAAAATTATATAATAAATATACTTACAATCATAAAATGTATAAAAAAAAATAAAAGTTTCTATTGGGATTCGAACCAACTTACCACGCGGCTGGTATTTGCGTTGTATTGGGATTCACCCGCATTAAAACTTCGCCACAGAGACAGCTTGTCATTATGTGCGAAGATCGTCTAACTAAACAGATTAACCTTTTGACATTTTAACTTATGTAAATCAAATTATTTTGATTTTGAATTGAAATGATTTAGAATTGAAAAAATACAACAAAACATAGAGTAAGAAGACAATATATTAGGTGAATATTAAGGTGTAAAATAAAAGTATTACATACTACTTATGTATTTTGGTAGGTTCAAGGTAGGTATCGGAGCCCGTATAACGACTAATAAATTTCGCAATCACTTGCGTCGTGCAAAGTGGCTATGTTCAAATATCATAACAAAATTTGATCAACTATTTATAAAACACTTACCAGTGAAAGATTCTTTAGCTTTGAATAAGCGAGATCTGCGGCACTCATACTAGTCACAGTTTGATGAGCTTTCACATTGGCATGCAACAATCATCTCTTCTATGTAAATAAGTCCAAAAATATAATATGAAAACTATTTAAAAAGGCAGTATAACCATTAACTAACTTTTTGTTTGTTGTTTCTCTTCCTACAAATTTTAAAACGCAACAAGCATACATTATAACCAAACCATGCACAGTCCCACAGCTGTGCCACAGCTGCCATATTGGATAATTTTTGTCATGTCATTTGAACATCCAATCAGAACAAAGTTATAATGCGCATGCGCCTGGTCGCTAGGTTTTCCCATATAAAATTTCACCGTCATTACGCCCGTAAAGAAGTATAACTTCAAAAATTTATTTATTATAACAAAACAAAAGCAAGTTTGACATTTAATAATGCGTTAGTTCGATGGCTCTACTCGAATTACTTGGGAACAAAAAAAGAATGAAGGAAATTGCTCCATGAGAAGCCGAGAAAATGCATTTTTTTAACGTATACCGATTTTGAACTTTGAGGGTTACATTTTCTCCAACCTAATTTTTGATTGGAATTTTGCTGTTTTTGGCAATTTTCACACGTATTATCGATAGTTTTTATTATAATAATATATGTTATGAGTATTTTAAAGATATGAAAATTGGTGTGGAGAAAGGGACCAAAAATAAAAAGGTGATCGTTTGAAAATTATGATCCTATTGTTTATATCTTTGCCATAAATTCCGGTCAACTCTGACCAGTTTTATCTCAGGAACTACTCATCATAATTAAACGTGTTTTCTTTTATAAGAAGTGTCCTGCCGCTGTTTTTCGAATACCGTTTTTATAATTTAATTTAGTTTAATATTTCCCGAGATATTCTATTTGTTTATAAGCCAAAAAATTCTTTATAATTTTAAAATATTCCTGAGGCCGCTTAGATAGTCCAATTTCAATTCTGTAAAATACATTAGATAGGTATAGTACCTTTTTATGAAAAAATCATAGTTATTATTATGCATTATAATTATTGTCGTTATTATAGCGACCGTAACTTTTTAATTAACAATCCAATTGTTGCTAAACTGTTCGTTCAATTTCCATCGGCTTCTGGAATTATAATCTATACGAGAAGGGCTTTTACATTACCAAGCTATTTAATTATTTATTAACAATTACTTATCTAAAAGTTTAGTTGAAAATTAAAGATTTTGTTGGAAAAACCTGCTTTTTCCGGGGAAAGTTTTCATCGAAGTAAATCGGAAAAAACACGTCTCTATGCAGAATTTAATTGCGGTGAATTTTTATTTGAGTGTCTTTGGTGTAAAGTTAAAATCTTTGGAGTTATAGAGCAAAAATTGAAAAAAAAACGATTTTCGGGCGCCATTTTATTTATAAAAAAAGTAGCACACTATCTGCGGACTTTGCATACCTATATTGTAAATATATACAATCACAAGATTCGATTCCAGCAATAAAATTGCTGGTAAATAACTTTTCCCAAAAATGGCCTATTCTCCGATAATCAGCCCAGACTAAAAGTAAGTTGTGCAAATGTTAGAGTTTTATAGGTTAAATTGTATTAGTTACACATTTTTAAATTATTTTTAAACAAAATTAATTTAAGACTTATTTTCCGCCCACATTGTACTTATGCCCATAACTTTTTTTATTTTTATTACAACTATGTTTAATGTTCTAGCTTTAATGTTCTTCTTTCATTTCCAATTTGTAAAATTTAATTTGATCAATTAGTTAAAAAATTATCATAAATTAACTCAAACGCCCGTTGCGTCGAACGGTACTATACAGTTCGCAAATGTTTGTGAGAGGGGTGACTTAAGGGTTATAAATAAGAAATTATAGAAAAATCTTTATAAAAGATTTTTGTGTAAAATTTTCAGAATTTTTAAATGGTCAAGTCAGTTGTTTTCTAAAATTTATATTTTCGTAGGTATTTAAAAAACAACTAATTTCGCAGTTCATTTGTTTCATAAAAAGTGAAGCACCCACCTTTGGAGTAGAGCTTTTTGATATGTTGTTTATTAAACATTTCTTAATGAAATTACAAAAAGTTCTTGTTTGATTTTTTCAGTACACAAAAACTCCATTGACTCCCCTACCAAGGATATTCATAATTATGGTAGGGGAGCCAGTGCCGGATTTACCACTAGGCCGAGTAGGCCACGGCCTAGGGCCGCAAGCAAAAGGGGGCCGCAGCGTTTTGTAAAAAAAAATTTAGGAGGACGCATTTAGTTTCCCTAATATACTCATTTCTAATTTTATCCTTCTTTGTCACTCCACTCATCCATCTAAGCATTCTCATTTCCGCCACATGCATTCGTTGTTCCTCTTTCTTTTTCACTGCCCAACATTCAGTTCCGTACATCATAGCCGGTCTTATGGCTGTTTTATAGAATTTTTCCTTCAGCTTCATTGGAATTTTTCTGTCACACAACACACCACTCGCTTCTTTCCACTTCATCCATTCAGCCCTAATTCTACTGCATGCATCTCCATCTATTTCTCCATTACTCTGTAATACCGATCCTAGGTACTTAAAACTATTGCTTTTCACAATCATTTCACCATCCAAAGATACCATTTTATTTGTAGTAGCTCCATCTTTAAATGAACATTCCAAATACTCTGTTTTTGTCCTACTAAGTTTTAAACCTTTTTTCTCCAGAGCTTGTCTCCACTCTTCCAGATTTTTTTCTAAGTCTCTTTCACTATTTCCTACTAACACGACATCACCAGCATACATTAAGCACCATGGAATGTTACCCTGTAGTTTCGCTGTTATCTGGTCCAAAACTAATGAGAATAAATACGGACTAAGCACAGAGCCTTGGTGCAATCTTACTTTCACATGAAATTTATCAGTCTCTCCCACACCTGTCCTGACACTAGTCGTTACTCCCTCATACATATCCCTCACAATCTTGACATATTCACCAGGGACTCCTTTCTTATTGAGTGCCCACCACAGAATCTCTCGAGGAACTCTATCATATGCTTTCTCAAGATCAATGAATAGCATATGAGCGTTTGTTTCTTTACTCCTGTATTTTTCCATCAACTGCCTTATAATGAAAATTGCATCTGTTGTTGATCTACCCTGCATAAAGCCAAATTGATTCTCTGATATTTCGGTCTCTTCACGTATCCGTCTATCAATTACTCTTTCCCATATTTTCGTGGTGTGGCTAAGCAGTTTTATAGCCCTGTAGTTTGTACATTGTTGTATATCTCCCTTGTTTTTGTAAACAGGTACCAGTATACTGCTTCTCCATTCGTCTGGCATTTGTCCGACTTCCATAATTCTATTAAATAGACCTGCTAGCCACCTTGTTCCTGTCTCTCCCAAGGCTCTCCATACTTCCCCAGGAATATCATCTGGGGATGATATTCCGCTTTTCCTTCTTTATTTTTTGAAGCGCTTGAGCCACTTCCCCGTTTGTTATTTTGGTGACCATTGCTGCTACTGTCTCCGTTGACTCTACCGGCCGTCTGTCAAATTCTTCATTTAATAAGCTGGCAAAGTACTTTCTCCATCTCTTTTTGACATCCCTTTCGTGAACTAGTATTTTATTATTTTCATCTCGGATACATCTAATCTGATTAAAATCTTTTGCTTTCTTTGCTCTCTGTTTGGCTATTTTATATATCTTCGTTTCGCCTTCCCTGGTATCAAGTTGATCCTAGTTTCTTTGTATTAATAAAGCTTAAAAATAGTCTCTCTCTTCAATCCTGACCCCTCCCCCCCCCCGGAGGGAGTGTAGTGGTCGACGTGATGTCGTGTATTGTCTGTATCCAAAGATCTGTCTCTGGTCATTTATTTTAACTCATGCATAGGTCTTTTGCATATTCCTGTAATTTGATCGATCCATCTTGTTGGGGATCTTCCTCGTGATCTTCGGTCTTCCACCTTTCCTTGTATAATGAGTCTTTCCATGTTTTCTGTGTTTGCTCTGACATACTCTGACATGCTCTGTGTTTCTCATATGTCCAAAGTATTTTAGTTGTTGGAGATGGACTTTACTGGACCGTCGTTGGCTAACTTTTAGCTCTCTTAAAATTGAATTATTTGTCCTATGGTCGGTCCAAGGAACTCGTAGCATTCGTCTCCAACAGTACATTGCAGTGGCGTCTATCTTTCTTCTTTCCGATTTTCTCAGGGTCCAAGATTCACATCCGTAGGTCAGTATTGGGAATATTAAGCAATTTATTAACTTCATCTTTAACGCTCTTGAAATTTGACAGTCCTTCCATATTGTGGTAATTTTTGCTGTGGCAACTTTTGCTAGATCACATCCACATCTACGTTTTATTTCTTCCTGTAGTGACGTTGTGTTTGTGATTAATGGTCCCAGATATAAGTATGAGCTCACAACCTCAAACCGGTCAATTGTGGTTTGACAATACTACACTATATTAAAAATTGTTTGAAAATAAATAGAAATTTTTATGTCACGTTACTACCATTCTACAGGGTGTGAATGTTGCTATGAAATTAACAAAAAAACGTAATTATCTTTTAAACTACTTCGTATATTAATACGCAGTAAACCCTATATGTTAGGAAAGAAGACTTTGAGGAGAATTCAAAAATGTAAAAATATACACATTTAAAAAACACATGTTTGTGTCACCCTGCAATACGGGTGTCCCTTTATATTTCAAAATATTTTTAAATTATGGTCCTGTCTGTGCCCCAACTTTTACCTAAATAATTTTTTTTTCGTATTTCTTACGACAAACGAGTAATTGGACTTCTTCGCACTAATGCCCGACCCTGTATGAATTTGGCGAAACACCTAATATTAAAAAAATAATAAAGCGACAAAATTAATATTTCCACAACTAATTAGCGACAAAAAGCGGCAAATTCAGCACCAACTCGATTTGAATTTGAAACATTATTCGCTGTTGTGATTCGATAATATATTATATGAAGTTAGCAAAACAATGAATATTAAAAAAATAATGAAGTGGCAAAATTAGTTTTTCCACAACTAATTAGCGGCAAATTCAGCACCAACTCGATTTGAATTTGAGACATTATTCGCTGTTGTGATTCACTATGTTATATGAAGTTAGCGAAACATCGGATATTAAAAAAAAATAAAAAAGCGACAAAACTAAGTTTCCACAACTAATTAGCGGCACAAAAGCGGCAAATTCAGCACCAACTCGGTTTGAATTCGAGACATTATTCGCTGTTGTGATTCGCTATGTTAATATGAAGTTAGTGAAACATCGAATATTAAAAAAATTAAAAAAGAGGCAAAATTAATTTTTTCACAACTAATTAGCGGCAAAAAAGCGGCAAATGTCTATTGGGCTTGCGGTATTATTTGCGAGAAGTGATTCGCTAAGTTTATGTACATTTCATAAAGCCTCAGTTCATAAAACTTCGGAGTGCCTCACAAGTTTTTCGTCAAATTGGCATAATTGTAGGGATTAATTTATCATATTCTTCTTCTTCTTCTTCTTTTTGTATAGACATGAATGTCTGTTTTTTTTTTTCAATGTGAATCTAGTAAGTTGTCGTTCCATCGTTTTCGTGGTCTTGCAACTGATCGTCTTCCTATTGGGGAACCGTCTCTCGCTGTCCTTACTACTCTATTGTTGTCACTCGGCTTATGTGGTCATTCCATTCTATTCTTCTGTTACTTACCCAGTTATTAATGTTGTCCACCTTGCATCTCCGTCGTATATCTGTACTTCTAGCTCTGTCCCATAGAGTCTTGCCATCGATTTTTCGAAGGGTTTTCATTTTCGCTATTTCGAGCAATCTTTTTGTCCTCTCTGTGTCGGGTCGTGTTTCTGCCGCGTATGTCGTTATTGATCTGATGACTGTTTTGTAAATTCTGCCTTTCATTTCTTTTCCGATATTTTTATTTTTCCATATTGTGTCATTTAGGCAACTTGCGGCTCTGTTTGCTCTATTCACTTGATCTTCCACTTCTGTTTCGAGCCTTCCGTAGCTAGATAGTGTGATGGCTAGATATTTAAACTCCATTACTTGTTCTATTATCTGACCCTCCAGCTACAATTTACATCTTACTGGATCTGCTGTATAATCATGCATTTTGTGTTTTTTTGGAGAAATTAACATGTTAAATTGTCTGGCGGTTATGTTAAATTGGTGCAGCATACGTTGTAAATCATCTTCACTTTGAGAGATTGGTATTGCATCGTCTGCATAGCCGATTATTTTACGTTGTTTTTCTCCCATTTCGCATCCTTTTTTATGAATAATAATATATATTTTATTATTAATAATAACGTCCTTTAATTTGACCCTTGTCAAATGCTTTCTTAAGGTCCACGAAACATAATTACGCCGGTTTGTTGTATTCTAACGATTTCTCTTGAACTTGCCTCATTATAAATATAACGTCAGTGCATGATCTTCCCGACCTAAAACCTTGTTGTTCTTCTGCTAATGTTATAATTTCATTCAGTTTGTTTGTTATCACTAAAGACTGGATTATATGCAAAATGCATATGCATATATATGCTGCATATTTCTCATGTTTTTCATAAATGCATATGCCTTGCATATTTGGAGATTTAAGAGCATATAAATGCATATTTTGATGGGAATTTACTCTACCCCATTTAAAAATAAGGTATATATTAGTAACATCAACATCCATTAAAATAAAATGTGAAAGTAAATATTTTGCTGTTAAGCTCCTTTGTTGTTGTACCCATAAACATAATGGGCGTTATTTATAGCTGCAGGTATCATTATCCGGATATTTAAGATTTATAGACTTCTCAGAATTTACAAATTACCTAAGTAAATACCGATTATATTTTGAATAACATTACAAATATTACCTGTACTTTCTGCTGGTGTCGGCCAACTATGAATTATTCTGGGAAAACCAACCAAAACGAAATTTTAAGCATTTTAAGGGTAGGATAGATTATTTTATTTTATGAATGGTTAGTCTTAAATCAATCGCCGATTATTCAACTTTTGTGATTGCAAGTTATTGACTATACTGTGTAAAAAAATCATTTTATTATTATTGTGAAAATGCCTAAAGTAGCAAGGGAAAAATCAAGTCTTCTCAGAAGTTGGATTGGAAGTAACAATCATCTAAAAGTTATCGACAGTGAAAGTATGTTTTGCACCATTTGTGATAAAAAGGTAAGTTCTCCACTTCAATAGATTTTTAAACTTATCAAACTTCTTTGCACATCTATGTGTCTGTCTATTCTAAAATGACAAACCGTCCCATTTCTTCAAAAACTGTTTTTTAAAGTTCGCAACGGTTTGGCTTATACAGAGCGAGGTGTTGAGAGTGGCCCACCCTGTATACTACGGTACACTGACTGTACTTTATTGTTTGACGATTTCAATTTCACTTTGAGAAATAAAAAAAAATTGGGGGAGGTTTAAAAAGTTTGATCATTTTAATGTAGGTATCTATTTACGAAAACATCTAAAACATCATTATCATTATATTCCAGATTCCATGTCAAAAGAAATTCCAAGTAGTTCAACACATAAAAACTTCACTTCACCAAACTAAGCTATCAAAAAATGATAATAAACCTCGCCAGCAGATTCTACAGAACAGTTTGCAGATTCAGAATACGTCAGTTGGGCAAGAAACCTTTGCAAAGGATTTATGCCATTTTTTTTTGAACTGCAATATCCCTCTGCACAAGTTAGAACATAAATCGTGTCAAAACTTTTTAAAAACTTATTGCAAGATTAAAGATAAACCAGCTCAAATACCAAGTTCTTCAACTCTTCGGAAAAAATATGTCAGTGCATGTTACAAAGATGTGATGACGAGTATTAAAAATCAGTTAAAAGCCGAATATCTTTGGATTTCCGTCGACGAAACAACGGATACAAAGGGTCGACAAATTGCGAATCTAATTGTTGGAGTTCTTAACGACTCTGGCGATTTTAAAAACTCATACTTAATTAGTGTAAAATGTTTGGAAAAAACAAACTATGCTACAATAGCTAGATTTGTTAACGAATCCCTAACAAATTTTTTTTTACCTGATCAAGTACCATTTGAAAAAATATTATTAATGCTTAGTGATGCCGCCTCATATATGATGAAAGCTGCATCCAATCTTAAAATCTTTTTCCCTAATTTAATTCACTGTACATGTTTGGCGCACGGCCTAAACAGAGTTGCAGAGAAAGTTAGAATTGAATTTCCCAATGTAAACACCTTAATAAATAATGTAAAAAAAGTATTTCTGAAAGCACCACTACGTGTACAGGTATATAGGGAGATGCTTCCCGATATTCCTTTACCACCAGAACCAGTATTAACCAGATGGGGAACTTGGCTTAAAAGTGCTATATTTTTATCTGAACACTACGACGACATCAAAAGCGTTATTTCAAGTTTTGATCCGACTTGTACCGCTATTGATAACTGTCAAAATATTTTTAAAGAAAAGTCTATTAAAAATCAATTGTTGTATATAAAATCGAATTTCGATATCATTGAAAGTTCAATTACAAAATTAGAGGCTCAAAATTTATGTCTTCACAATAGTATGTCTATTGTTGATTCGGTTAAACAGAAAATAACAAATCTGAATGGGGAAATTGGAGTAAAAATTAAAGATAAACTTGATGACGTTTTAAACAAAAATGAGGGTTTCACTTTATTGCGTTCAATAAATAATATAATCAATTTTGGAAACTTCGATGAAAATATTAATATGGATCCGTCTCTAATAGCAAAGTTTAAATATGCCCCAATTACATCTTGTGACGTTGAGAGATCTTTTTCTGCCTATAAACAAATATTAACAGATAGAAGACATAATATTAGTTTAGAAAATATGAATCAATATATGATTATTTATTGTAACAATAAAAATATGTAAATTTGTTTTATTGTACTCTTTTTATAATATTAGTTTAGAAAATATGAATCAATATTGTAACAATAAAAATATGTACATTTATTTTATTGTACTCTTATTTATCTTGTGGTCAAAATAAAATATTTTGCCGTTTTATTTGTCACAAAACCTGAAGTTAAAAAAATATATTAAGAAATAATAATACAATTTGGTTTAAATTCAAACCTATTTATTTATTTTTATTATTTTTTATTTATTTATGTATTTAACGTAAACCATAAAATTATTCATATAAAAATAAGTGCATATATAAATGCATATTTGCATGTTAATTGTGCATATTCAGCTTGTTTTAAAATGCATATTGCATGCATATTTTAGACATTTTTTAGTGCATATTTTCCAGTCTCTAGTTATCACTTTGGTTGTTAATTTTAATGTTGTGTTTAATAAGTAAATTCCTTTGTAATTCTCCAGGTCCAATTTGTCTCTTTTTTTAAGAGAGATATTAGGATGCTCGATCTACATTCATGTGGTACATATTCTGTTTTGTTCTATTATTTTTGTATTAGTTTTAATAGTTGTTTAGTATTTTTAGTCAGATCTTGTCCTCCGTGCTTTAGAAGTTCGTTCGATATTCTGTCCTCTTCTGGAGCTTTTCTATTTTTTAATTTTCTTAATGCTTCCTTTACCTCTCCCTTCTCGATATTAATTTCTTCGTTTGTCGTAACTTCAGGTATTGGTGGTTCATTATCGTCGCCTTTAGCAAATAGAGATCGAAAGTAGTCTGCCCATGTTTCCTTCTGAATGTGTTTCGCTTTTATTAATTCCTTCATTTCCTTTCTTTGCCCTCTGATCATTCTCCATACTTCTTTTTGTGTTCCGTAGAAGTCGTGTTCCATCTGTTTTGAGAAACTTTGCCAGTGCTCCCTTTTTATTTGTCTCACTGAAGTATTCGTTTCGTTTCTGATTCGTTTGTAAAGGTTGTATGCCTGTTGTGTTTGCTTTGTTCTGTATTGTAAAAAGGCTTTCTTCTTTACTTCACATCTTATCTTCACTTGCTTTCAAAACCACGGGTTTTTTTTAATATGTTAGTATTCGTTCCAAGTGATTCTGTTGCAGAGTTGATTATGTTATCTTTGAGTTTTTGGCAGCTTTCCTAGATGTTATCATTTTCTAATATTCCATTCTCAGCAATCTTCTCTGATATTCTTTTTCTGTATAAGTATTCCGTGGATTCCGTATTTAGTCATTCGACTCTGATTTTTGTTTGTGTTGGTGCTGCCCTCTTGGGTGTGAAGTATTTCATCATGATTCCTATTTTACATAATACCAGGCTACGGTCGCTACCTACATCTGCTGAGTTGAGGCAACTTACGTCGATTATTTTTGATGGATGTATACCTCTGTTGGTTACAATATAATTCTATCATAGATCTTTGTCCACGGGTGTTATTGAATGTATACTTGTATTGGTCTTTGTGCTCAAAAAATGTGTTGTTTATTCTAAGTTCGTTATTCGTGCAGAAGTTTATCATCAGTTCTCCATTTTCAGTGGCGGCCGGTCAGGGTCGGCAGGGTCGGCAGTGCCGACCCACACATTTATAGATATAGATTTTTTTTAATATTTAATTTAATCAGAGTTGATGTCATTTGTATCTGTGAAATAAAAACAATCTGTCAGATAATACAGACTGAATTTTATTCATGGTTTTTAAAAGGATTCGGCCAATCCGAGCGTTAAGTGATCCCTGCGCATAAGAGACTTTTCAAAAAATGAATGATCCGAGCCATTCATCTGACTGCCAAAACGGCTTGCATCTGTACCAGTACAACGATAGTAGCTCCTTCCTCCCTTGGCGTTTTTTGCTGCATAGTAGGCATATTTGCAACACTGACATACCATTAGTCCTTGTAATAGGTGCCACTTCGTTGTATTCTTGATCTCTTTCTATTTTCATCAAGTTGTTTTTGTACTATATCGAATAATTCCTCTTTCGTTTTCGGCAAGCCGACCACAGCTCATCTCGAGCTTGACGATTTACACGTAAAACTCAACGAAATACGAGTCGAAGAGCAACCAAACGCATATTTCTCCCCGTAGACATTAAGCGGCAGGTACGGCACGCATTTCTGCAGTCGGCAGAAATTGTAAAAAATAGTCACGTCGTTTTACGTCGTTTAATTGATATTGTAATTTATTTAAGTTGTCAGGAATTATCATTTACGGGACATGGTGAATCGGAGCATTCGTTAAATCAAAGTAATTATAGAGAACTAATAAAATTGTTTAAAAAATACGATTTGAAATTTTCCAATTTTTTTTTCTGATTCGAAGATATCTATTTAGCGGCATGTCTAAAACAGTACAGAATGAACTAATATAATCAATTATGTAGTTACATTTTAAATAACGTTATTGAATCTGAGATTCTGAAAACAATTTGCTTTTCGCTAGAAGTAGATGGAACTTCTGATTATCATGTCATTCACAACTATCAATTGTTGTTCGATAGGTGTTACGTGGTAATATCTATGAGAGGTTTTTAGGTTTTACAGACGTCAGTAAAAGCAATAAGGCAGAATATATTTTTGGTGTTTTAAAGGACAGATCAGATTAAAATTTTTGGATATCAAAAATAAATTGGCAAGGCAAATTTACGACGGCGCTGCCGTGATGTCCGGTGAATTGAATGGTCTCCAGGCAAAAGTTGAAACTATTACACCGCAAGCTTTATTTACTCACTGTGATGCGCATAGAATGAATATAGTTTTGCAGGATATGTGTAAAAAAATTAAAGAATATCGTCTTTTCTTGTCATTTTAGCTCGCCTAAACGGACTACTGTTTTAGAACAATTTGTTTCGAAAAAAATGCAAACAGTTTGTCAGACGCGATGAAATTTTAAATCTAGGTTAGTTTTCACTATAGCAGATTTTCGTGAACAGCTTTTTGGAAGTTTTTTATTTTATTATGGAAGGTGACGATTTTGAAAGCGGTGATATCTCGATCCGTGTAACAATCGGTTTGAGAACTTTATTAAATGATTACTCTTTTAATATTCTTTTAGATATTTTTAGGAAAGTGTTTGCCCAAACCCATTTGATATTCATTGTTGTTCAAAATCAGTTAATTGTCATTATTTATTCCAAAAATAAAATAAGAAAGCTGGTGCAAAATCTCAGGGATTTCGTAATGATAGAAGTTTCCAATATATACGCAGTGACGTTTTGGATTCGCTTGATATTTTCGAACCACTCCAAAAAAGACAAAGGCATGATACATATCTCGAAAAGCGAGTATATTTTGAAATTTTGGATACCTGCTATTATGCAAATAGATACTCGTTTTTCGAATTTTGAAGATTTGTAAATTTTTGACCTCTTTGATAATTCAAAATTTAAAAGTTACCTTCGCCAAAAGATTTCCAATATACTTATTTACAAGTTACTTAAAAATTATGCTGATCCAAATATTTTCAGAAAGTGGGATAAGTTACAAATATGTATAATTTTATATAGTAAGTACCTACTGCAATTCACTACAACAAACTGTTCATAAATTCTCTTATTACCACTAACTTCTGCCTCAAATGAACGGGATTTCTCTTGTCTCAAAATAGTCAAAACGTATTGTCGAAACACTATGACACAAGAGAGAATGTCATGTAAACCAAACAAAAAAAAAACAAAAAATCTCCTATGATGATTTAAGCCTGTTAATTAGATGGTATACCTACAGTCGGAAAAAAGAAAGAATACCCATGAACGAACATATAAAACACGCTGTATTTTCCTGTCACCGTGTCACAAAGAAAATTGTTCAGTGCAAGTACATGTAACAATAATTATTACATGTACTTGCACTGGCCATTTTTTTGTGTGACACGGTGACAGGAAAATACAGCGTGTTTTATATGTTCGTTCATGGGTATTCTTTAATTTTTCCTACTGTATATGAGGAGAAAAATAATTTTGCCGACCCTGTCTCTAAGGCCGCGAGCCGCCACTGTCCATTTTCGTTTTTAACATTTTCATTATGTTTTTGCTTAATTCCGGGTTTAACTTGGTTACCTATTCGAGCGTTAAAATCCCCCAGTATTATCATCTTCCCTCTAACTTGGTCTACTTCTTGTTGTAATTCGTCATAAAAGATTCCCCTTGTAGTTTGAGACTTGTTATTTTCTGGGCCGTATACTCCGATGATGTTCAGGTCTTCCTTTTCCAATAATTTAATTTATAATATTAATCCTGGTAAATATAGCTCCTTCTGATATTTTACAAATCCAAAATAGATGAAAAATTAAATATGATCCGTGTTATAAAACTTCAAAGTAAATATCAATTTTTATTTACGAACAGATGGTATTAATGGTCATATTAATATATATTCAATACTTATAATTAGAACAAAATTAAAACTTCACAAATGTATATAAATCAGCAATAAAGTATCGAGCAGCTAAATATAAAAACATAAAAACAGATTTGTACCAGATATTTTGAACTCCGCTTAAAGTAATTGCGTAGAAATTTTTGATATGCTTTCTCAAAACCCCAGTTTTATTACCTGAAAAAGGAGAATTAGACAAAATACTGCAACAGATTAATTGAGCCAATCAGAATCAAGACCTACTAAATTCTAAATTTTTCGTTCTGCTAAATGCAAATTAAAGTACAAATTTCTGATGATGTACCTTTGATGGAGAAATGCCGGATACTTTTTGGAAAATTGACATTATTAATGTTTTTTTAGGCTCCTGCCAAAATTTTAAACCATGGATCTAGCAGGTTTCGATTCTATAGGCCTCAATTGAATCGGTAATTTCTAAAACAACACAGGTCAATATTTGGGGTAAAATGACTTTTCGACGCCATGGCGATTTCAAAGTTGAAATCAACCATTTCGCGCGAAGACAACGCAAGTTATTGTTTAAAATACTGTATGGCAGGTCGCCATTTTTTTAGGGTTATGGCACTAACGAAGTCGGGGTGCGACATAAGGAAAATCATTCTTCATTTCCTAGATAAAAACATAACAATTCGATTATACTAGAGAGTGAGTCATCATAATATTCTCCAAGCTTCCGAATGAGCTTCCAAGTGTTCTCATTTAATAATCAAATATTATATATTTTAATAAAAAAAACTCAAATAAAATATGTTCCACAGCTGTCTAACGCCGCCGAAAAACTTCCACGTTGTTCCGGAAGCATATTTACAAATGCTCCTATATGACGGCACCAGAGTGCTGAAATCGGTTAGCCTTTGATATACACTATTACGCTACAAACCCTCATTGATTTCGGCACCTATTAAGTTATAAGACATCTATTAAATTTTGGTGACTAAGTCTTTATTGCAATTAATATTATTAGTCCAGAAAGCCACTGCGCATCCGCTAGGAAAGATATTGTAATTCGGATTTTTTGCACAATCTTACTCAAAAAGGACTCCTTTTAACAAATTTGCATGTTGCCAGGACAAAAAGGTGGTCAAAAAATTTTTAAACGTTTTTTTTTGTTTTTTTCCTAAAATAATTTTTTTGCATGGAAAAAAGTTTTTTTAGGTTTTTTGGATCATTCCAAACAGAAAAAGTCTTTAGTGACTTTTCTCTAAAAATGATAGTTTTTGACATATAAGCGATTAAAAATTGAAAAATTGCGAAATCGGCCATTTTTAACCCTCAAAAACTATGTGAAATACTGAAAATTTGAATGTTGCCAAGGTAGGTAGATATTCTTTAATCATCGATTGATGAAATCCCGAAGAGTTTTTTGCAACACAATATTTAAAACTCCTTTGTTTTTTAATTGCTAATCAAGCGTGCGCGACACTATTTTCCACCGACAGTATGGTTCAAATGAAAGGAATAAACTCGTTATTTCGTAAACCGGCGAATTTAAGGAAAAGTCCCGAAAGAGGTCGATTTTTATTTTTATGTTATGATATTGTGGCATATATGGTATACTAGTGACGTCATCCTTCTGGGCGTGATGACGTAATCGATGATTTTTTTAAATGAGAATAGGGGTCGTGTGGTAGCTCATTTGAAAGGACCTTCAATTTATACAGGGTGTCCTTCTACTTCTTTTTTTGTCAAATAATTTAATTTAATAAAAATTTTTGGACACATTGTATAAATAATTATGTAAATGTTTATATTACTGAATAGAGAATTGAAGAACCTTTCAAATGAGCTAGCACACGACCCCTATTCTCGTTTAAAAAAATCATCGATTACGTCATCACGTCCAGATGGATGACGTCACTAGTATACCATATATGCCACAATATCATAACTTAAAAATAAAAATCGACCTGTTTCGTGATTTTTCCTTAAAGCCGCCGGTTTACGAAATAACGAATTTATTCCTTTCATTTTCACCATACTGTCGGTGGAAAATAGTGTCGCGCACGCTTGATTAGCAATTAAAAAACAAAGGAGTTTTGAATATTGTGTTGCAAAAAACTCTTCGGGATTTCATCAATCGATGTTTAAAGAATATCTACCTACCTTGGCAACATTAATATTTTCAGTTTTTCACATAGTTTTTGATGGTTAAAAATGGCCGATTTCGCAATTTTTCAATTTTTAATCGCTTATATGTCAAAAACTATCATTTTTAGAGAAAAGTCACTAAAGATCTTTTCTGTTTGGAATGATCCAAAAAACCTAAAAAAACTGTTTTTCCATGCAAAAAATAATTTTAGGAAAAAAACAAAAAAAAACGTTTGAAAAATTTTTGACCACCTTTTGGTCCTGGCAACATGCAAATTTGTTAAAAGGAGTCCTTTTTGAGTAAGATTGTGCAAAAAATCCGAATTAGAATATTTTTCCTAGCGGATGCGCAGTGGCTTTCTGGACTATATTGTAAGTATTGTATATTTCAATTTATTGTATTTAAATAGAAATGTCGAATCTGCAATAAACCTAGCATACTTAAAAATGTGTTTTTGACCCTAACCCGAGAAACAAATAAAACAAAAATTAAAACAAAAACGCCAATGAATAAAAAACAAATAAATATTTTTTATTTTTATTTATTTATAAGTACAGATATAATTAGGTATGGGTATTATATTAGGTATTAGGTCATACTCGTATACAGTGCGTCCACAAAGTAACGCATAAATTCATTTTTAACTAAATAAACAACATTATTAGACATTACCAAAACAGGTCGATTTTTGATTTTAATTCATAATTTTTTGGCATATTTATATATCATATTAGTGACGTCATCCGTCTGCACGTGATGACGTAATCGATGATTTTTTCAATAAGAATAGGGATTGTGTGATAGCTCATTTGAAAGGCAATTCAATTCTCTGTTCAGTAATATAAACATTAACATAATTATTTATATAGGGTGTCCAAAAACAATTTTTTAATTAAATTGATTGACACAAAAAGAAGACTTTGCGTAGTTTATTTAACGACGTTCTACACCTTCGTTTCGGGGTATGCCTCTCAGAGGAAAGGGGGGGGAAACTTATATGCAAGCGAAAGTTGGTAACAATGCATGAATACTCAAATAATATGTTTCAGTATTGAATACTTTATAAAAATAAATTATAATAAATTACGGAAATTACGGAATAAATTACGGAATTAATTATAATAAATAAATTAAAAATAAATGGTAGGTACGGTAAACAATCCTTATTTTTTAATATGTTATTCCTTACAAAAAAACCTTTAATTTAAGCACAAATAATTAAAAATCGTAAATTTGGGTCAAAAGTTATTAACTTTTTAAGAATTCCCATAAGAGCCCATGTTAAAACTTAACTTTGACCCTTAATAGTAATTAAACGGCACGGTTAAACAATTTTTAAAAAATCAAGTCTTAGTTTTTTGAAGTAAACTATAACATACTAAAATTTCATGCAAATCCTTATTTCTTTGCCGAAGGTGTAGAACGTCAGAAAACACAAATAAAATATTTATTTCAAATATAAACATTACTGTTTGCTTAAATTCAATGTTTAAGCTGCCTCCCACCTGCCTCTTGACAGTTTGAACATTTAATTTAAGCGAAAAGCAATGTTTATTTGCCAAATAAAAATTTTATTTCTGTTTTATGACAGCAGTAAAATGTATTTTGAATTAAATAAATTACGCACCTTCGTCTTTTTGTGTCAATTAATTGAATATAAAAAAAAATTTGGACACCCTGTATAAATAATTATGTCAATGTTTATATTAGTGAATAGAGAATTGAATTGCCTGTCAAATGAGCTAACACACGACCCCTATTCTCCTTTAAAAAATCATCGATTACGTCATCAGGTCCAGACGGATGACTCACTAGTATGATACACAGGGTGTTTGGTAAAGAATGAGATAAGTTATAGCTTAACCTTAGATTCCTGAGGTTAAAATAGGTTGATTTAAGCTAACTTACCTTTGTACAAAAGTTGATAATAAACGAAATACAGGGTGTCAAAGTTAAACTTTTATTTTATTTATTCTTGAATATTTCTTAACAAGCATGGGATAACAACACAAAATTTGGTAAGCGGGGGTTTTTTGGGATGAGAAATCTAAATTAGCCACCAAAAATTATGTATTGCCCAGAGGGCGTCACATTTGCCTTTCAGCGCTCATTTAATATCGGCACGACTAATTATATATGTACCTATATATAATTAAAAATAAAAAATGTTTATTTCTTTTTTATTCTATGGCGTTGTTTTATGATTTTTGTTTTATTTGTTTCTCGGGTTAGGGTCAAAAAACACATTCTTAAATATGTTAGGTTTATTGCAGTTTAGACATTTCTATTAAAAATTTCGACATTTCTATAAAAAAAAATAAAAGTTAAGCAACAAAATGTACCTATGTAGGTATATAATAGTAGATTATACCACGAGTCAATAATGATGGCTATTATTCCCGAGGAATATTTCGAGGGAATGAGAGCCATTATTGCGAGTAGTATACTCTACTTTATCTACGACAAATTAATTAATTTAAGATTTTTAATGAACAACTTTATTTGTTAAAAACATTAAAATTAGTAATAGTACAATTAATAAACTGAATTGGTTGAGAATCATCATTAACTTTAGTAGAGTTTTTAATACAAATATTTGGGATGTCGATTGCTGTAGAACAAGAAGATGGTACATTACTGTTTATCTCTTTAGCGATAGCATTGCGATAGTATCTGCTGTAGTTGCCTTGTTTCTCATAGACTGATCAATGTATCCTTCAGCTACCTGTGTTGACTTCCAGCCCCCATGACGCTTTAATCCAGTTAAATCGCCTCCTCCATCAATATACAGAGTGGCAGATGATCTGCAATAACAATGGCCGGTATAACTTTGAGGATTTGGCAAGTTTAAATATTTGGCAATCTGCCTACCAATATCTGCAAATTTGTTCTTTCCTATACGTTGTATTGTACATTTAGATTTTTGATAATTTAGAACGAATGAATTTATTTTCACATGTGACGGACGGAGATCGATGTATTTCTTCACAATATTGTAAAACGTACTGTTTATGGTAAATTTTCGTACAATTTTGGTTTTAGACTTGGGGATTGTTATTAATAAATCTGTTTGGAGATCCTTCACGTCTTGTATATTCATTTGATAAAGTTCGTTTGAGCGGCATGCACCCATATAATTCCAATGATCAATATTACCTGAAGCAAATAAGCATATGAGTTTTTGAATAAATCAAATTAAATATGTATATTTACCTTATGTAAAAGATAAATTTCATCAGGAGCTTTGTCAATAAATTTCCTAATTTGCTCTGGGGTTAGAGTGGAAGACTTTTTTGCTTGAAATCCTTCCGATTTTCTCTTTAGAAACGCTTAGTTTGCCGTATTTTTCCAGATCAACGTCATGGTTTATTCTCAACATAGATTTAATCATTGAATAGAATGACCATAATGAAGACGGTTTATATTTTGCACTTAATTCAGCGAAATAGGCCAGCAGAACATTTTCGGAAAATGATTTCGCGTTGTTTCGAACACGCCATTCGTTGAAGGTTGCGTACGTTTTATTATAAATGGATTTCGATGTTTCAGGTATTAAGGTAGATGCTGTTGCTGTAGCTAGTTCTACAATTTCTGGTGGTGTACAATTAAAAGATTCTTCATTTTCGTCCATCTCAACACAAACTGTCAAATGAAGACCTTGGGACCAGAAGGGGACAAGCCACAATTTCGTGAAAAATGAGTTAAAGTAGAAATCACACATTTTAAGACCATATTAATGTCTCAAACAGAAAATTTCAGCAGTTTTCTCATAGATGGCGCCGCTGTAGTTAAGTCCCGTTGTGTCACCATTACTTTATATTGCAACAGAAGGAGACAAGCCACAGTACTAATCAACATGGCGGCGGAAGATTCCCGTGCATGTAAACGGAAAATAGACTTTTCTGAGTTTGATTCTGAACACAGTGACCAAGATCTGTTTTTAAATAAAAGCGAAGATGACAAAGACTATACAGTATCCGGAAGTAGCAGCGATTGGGAAAATATAAACTCAGGAACAGTAAGTTTATTTACTGTGTGGCTTGTCCCCTTATGTTATATTTTTCGAACCTAAAAATATTAGGATTGCTCTAAAGGTTTTTTGTGGCTTATACCTTTTTAGTCAAATACCTACTTCATTGTAAGAAAATGAATAGGTTTATACCCCCACAAACTTCTCAGAAAAGAAGGCGCCTTCTAGATGATGACACAAGGATACCCAACGACATAAAAAATTAAGCGAAAGATAAAAAAAATCTAGTTTATGAATATGTATATAAATACAAAAGGGAAGAAAATAGAACCAAAAAATTAGGTGCACCTTGCGGTTGCAAAAAACAGTGTAGGCAGAAATTGGTGCTTGCCAACAGATTCTACCAGATACTGAGAATAATGAACCACTGGAAGACATTGAACATTTGGACGACTTTTCAGATATTGAAAATATTGCCAACTGAAATATTTTATTGTTGCATTTTATGTTCATATTTTTAGAATATAATTTTTTATACAAAAGGGGATAAGCCTCATATTTTTTCAAAAAATGTTCAGAAACTCAAAAACCGTTAAATAATCATTTGTGTTACTTTTATTGTGTATTTAATATCATATTTCCAAACGATTATGGGCCTTACTACCAAGAAAAATTTAAAAATTGGATTTCAGGATTTGAAAATAAGTTTAAAATGATGTTTTCTCCAAAATATTGTTTGGTGGCATGCCCCCTTCTGGTCCCAAGGTCTTCAAATATACTATTCGTTTGACAGTGACACTTTTTGAGGTTGATTATTTTGTTTCCGTGGTGAATTTTGTGATTGTTGTGCCAGAGGGATTAATAGCTATTAATCCCGCATTATGAATCCCTAAGGGATTATTATATGGCATTATATTGCAAACACCACAAGTATAATACATATATTATGTATCAGTCGTAGATAAAAATAATATTGTAGTAATTATGTTATGAAATAAGAAATTTATGACTATGAATCTGCAATCAATCACAAATAAGTCTGGCTAATTGGCTCTGCCAAAGATATTTTTCAGAATAGAAAAGACATTTCTATTCCTGTTTTTCAAGCAATAAATTGAAATATAAATCTACAATACTTACAATAATATTAATTGCAATAAAAACTTATGACACTAAAATTTAATAGATGTCTTATAATTTAATATGTGCCGAAATCAATAAGGGTTTGTAGCGGAATAGTGTATAATATCAAAGGCTAACCGATTTCAGCACTCTGGTGCCGTAGTATAGGAGCATCTGTAAATACAGTGCATCCATAAAGTAACGCATAAATTCATTATTTCGTAAACCGGCGATATTAAGGAAAAATCGCGAAACAGGTCGATTTTTATTTTTAAATTCCGATTTCTTGGCATATATATCATACTAGTGACGTCATCCATCTGGGCATGATGACGTAATCGATGTTTTTTTAAATGAGAATAGGGGTCATGTGATACCTCATTTGAAAGGGTATTCAATTCTCTATTCACTAATATAAACATTAACATATTTATTTATACAAGGTGTTCAAAAAAACATTTTTTTAATTAAAATTATTGAGACAAAAAGAAGAATGTATGTAATATATTTAATTCAAAATACGTTTTACTGTTGTCAAAAAACAGGAAAAAAATGTTTATTTGACAAATAAATATTGTTTTGCGCTTAAATTCAATGCTAAAGCTGCCACCCACCTGTCTCTTGGCAGTTTGAACATTTCGTTTAAACGAAAATCAATGTTTATTTTTCAAATAAAATTTTTTTCTCTTTACTTACAGTAGTAAAATACATTTTGAATTAAAATAAATTACATATATTCTTCTTTTTGTCTCACTTATTTTAATTTAAAAAATGTTTTTTGAACACCCTGTATAAATAATTATGTTAATGTTTATATTATTGGATAGAGAATTGAATACCCTTTCAAATGAGCTATCACATGACCCCTGTTCCCATTTAAAAAAATCATCGATTACGTCATCACGCCCAGATGGATGACGTCACTAGTATAATATATATGCCAAAAAATCGTAATTTAAAAATAAAAATCGACCTGTTTCGGGATTTTTCCTTAAAGTCGCCGGTTTACGAAATAACGAATTCATGCTTTACTTTATGGACGCACTGTATATGGATATGCGTTCCCGAACGACTACCTACCTATATAATAATTATAAAGATAAAGATTGTAGAGGACAGTCGAAAATATAGATATATGCTATATGTACGGTTAAGTAGGTAGGTAAATAAATACATATGTTAAAATTAATTATTGTATTTTAGTGTTAGATACTGTAAAAAGACCAAGTAAATTAAAATAAACATTAAATTTGTGTCAGAATTGTAATATTTAAATGAATACGGATACTTAAAATTTATTGTGTTGTATATAAATTTATACTTAAAATTTATAGTGATAAATTAGATATTACTTAAATTTCTTGTGATATTTCAAAAGTTTCTTCTGATGTTTCGAAAGATTCTGCTGGTGTTTGAAAGTTTCTGCTGATACAATCTACGGACGTTGTCTCTTTAGAAAATAAAGTTTCTAACGATATTTCTTCTCTGGAAAGCAAAGTTTCTGCTAACGTCTCTTTAGAAATCCCTAGTCAATTCTGAGATTTCTTCTCTCGACGATAAACTATCTTCATTGGAAAACAAAATGGCTGCCGATATTTCGTCTCCTGAAGAAAAGATGAAAGAGATTGAAAATATTTTCTTTTTTGAACAGAAACTGAAACATTGAAAAGAAGATGGAGGAAACAGGGACAGCAGAAAGAGTTACTCGATCAATTACAGTAGACAAAGGACGACGAGACAAAATGTAGGTACCACGAGACACAAATGCGCCAAACAATCGAAGACTTGTTTCACGTATGGAATTATTCAAAAATTGAACATTACCTAAAACCACCTGCACTTAACCGCGGCAAGTTATAGGTAAACTGTGCCACAGACAGGGCCGTGCGGTACTATGATGCGGTGAGGCAGCCGCATCAGGCGGCATCACAAGGGGGGCGGCATAATCAGTAAAATCAAAATATAAATTGAGCCATTCAATAATTAAAAATATGTATAGGGCCAAGTGTCAGCCGAAAATATTTAACTGGTGAAGGTTTAACAGAACTTATTTTGACAAATTTGGAAAAATTAGTTCTTGATTTAAAACGGCTCCGAGGACAAGGCTATAATAACGGGGTTAATATGAAAGGAATGTAGGGTGTACAAAGCAGAATATTTCTTCTACAGAAACAACAACCCTTTTTTGTATTATACAAGAACTGTGCACTTTTTTTTGGTTTTACAAAGCGTTGAGAAGTTCTAAAAAAAAACATGTTTCACAACAACACTAAACCGTTGAGTACTACCAGATGGTTAAGTCGAATATATTCATCGAAACCTCCAAGATTTCAATTTTGTGAAATATAATATAATGTTTTATTCGAAATAATAGAAGACGTCAACAATGATTCAGAAACTAAACTCAAAGCACGAGTATTAGTAAAAAATATTAAAAATTATAAATTTATATGCGGTGTAGTTCTTTGGCATGATATTTTATTTCAAATAAATTTAGTCTCGAAGAAGTTTTAACATGTAACTATAAATTTGTCAGATTGTGTAAAAATGTTATTAGAAACTATGGAAAAAATGAAAATTTGCTGACAATTTGGCTAATTACATAAAATTGCAGAAAATCTTATAAATAAGTTCCGAATTTCCTGCTGAAAATGAATATTGAGGCAAGAGAAAAATACGTCAATTTGATCTGTGGATCAACTCCAATAGAGGAAGATAAATTTAAAGTAAATTTTTTCATCTATATTTAAGACATTGTTTTTAATTCTTTGATTGATCGATTTTCGCTTTTAGAAACTCATAATAAAAATTCTAAATTTTTATATGATATTTTTAAATTGAGGGAAATATAAAAAAAGGGAAAAGGGAAAGATGATAAAATACTAGAAAAATACTAGAAAATCTTCATTCAATACTTTTCATAGAAAAAGAATCGGATATAGAGGAAACTTATTTTCTAGAAAAATTATTGCATGATTTATCCCAAATGATACCATACTGCATGAAACCTTTTGAGCTATTTGTACCAAAATAACTTAATTGCTTTATACCCAAATATAGTTGTATCACTAAGGGCCGGTATTATCTGTCCCGATTAAACCCCGGTTAGAGGAATTTTGTCATGCAAGGTGTAGAAAGTACCGGCCCTAAGAATTTTATTAACACTCTCTGTCTCGGTAGCTTGCGGAAAGAAGTTTTTCAAAATTAAAAATGATTAAAAACTATTTACGAAGCTCCATAAGACAAACAAAACTAAAATAATTAGCACTTATTTCAATAGAGTCCTCACTAGCTGCTACTTTAGACTACACCAATCTGATTGACGAGTTTGCCAAAATTAAAATCAAAAGGATAAAATTGTAATTTTCATAAATGTTATTTAATGTTAATACATATTTCATTTAATTTAAAGTATGTTTTGTTTTTAAAATAAAAGTTTTCGTTCATTTTGTGTAATTTTATTTAATAAAAATAAATACTAATAGTATGTATTAATTAACTAGTTTTGATGAAAAATAAGCCACAATTTTACTAAAAAAATGATTTTATTAATAGTCCTGTCGCCAGGGGGGGTACAACGGCCTCGTTAATTCAGATGGACTTACCCAAGTTTTTTTTATGTATTTTGACCCGTAGAACACGAATTTTTTGGGTAACAGTTGATCCGGATGTCGATAAGATTGTTATAGACCAAGAACTTGAGGAATCAAATAACAGCGATTTTTGGCAAAACAAAACAATATTTTGTATTTTTTGGGTCATTTTAAGCAAAAAATATTTCTACAAGTTTTTTAGTAGGATGCACAGTTTTCGAGATAAACGCGGTTGAACTTTCAAAAAATCGAAAAACTGCAATTTTTAAACCCGAATAACTTTTGATTAAAAAATAAAATAGCAATTCTGCTTAGCGCCTTTGAAAGTTCAAGTCAAATTATGTCGGTTTTGATTATTTGCATTGCTAAAAATTTATTGTGTTATTGTTAAACAAAGCTACAAACAACTAGTGCGTGAGTGATGTTTCTATGATTTCTCATTTAAAATCGAACGAGTAGGTAGAATAGGTACTAGTGCAATCAAGACTATTTCTACGTTACATGCGTTAAAACACATGTAAAAGCACGGGAAACCCTACGTGTTTATAGCTTTGTTAAACAATAAAAAATTAAATTTTTACCAATGGAAATAATCAAAACCGATATAATTTGACTTAAACTTTTAAATGCGGTAAGCAGACTTGCTATTTTATTTTTTAATCAAAAGTTATTCGGGTTCAAAAATTGCAATTTTTCGATTTTTTTTAAAGTTCAACCGCGTTTATCTCGAAAACTGTGCATCCTACGAAAAAACTTGTAGAAATATTTTTTACTTAAAATGGCCCAAAAAATACAAAATAGTGTTTTGTTTTGCCAAAAATCGCTGTTATTTGATTCCTCAAGTTCTTGGTCTATAACAATCTTATCGACATCCGGATCAACTGTTACCCAAAAAATTCGTGTTCTACGGGTCAAAATACATAAAAAAAACTTGAGTAAGTCCATCTGAATTAACGAGGCCGTTGTACCCCCCCTGGCGACAGGACTATAACGTTTTGACGTCCAACTCGGATTTTGACGTCGAAACGTTAATAAAATCACTTTTTTTTTAGTAAAATTGTGGCTTATTTCCCATCAAAACTAGTTAATTACAAAAATGACACAAGAAAAGAGCTTCAGAACAACTAGTATTAAGTTTCAATAATATTTATGGAGCGGCATTTAGAAGACTTTTGCATCATATTGAAAAGATGTACCGCACGGCTCTGGCCAGAGAAGTACCTATTGTATTAGATTCAAATGGTATTTTAAAACTTAAATATAGAATAATACACATATATTACGAAAACAGATTCTAAGTATAATAAAATAATAAATTAAATAAATAAAAATAATAAAAAAAAAACAAAAACACTAGGTCCCACCGAGATTCGAACTCGGATCGCTGGATTCAAAGTCCAGAGTGCTAACCATTACACCATGGAACCTTGAAAATAAATTTTAAAATGGAAGCTGTTATACAAACTTACTAATAAAAATAACAGTGTAATTTATAGTATTATGTATTATATTAATTTATTTTATATTTCGATCTATTTTTGTCAAACACATTCTCATTATTATGTAAAATATTTCTCACAGAATCAATAAGTTCAAGAAATCAACTTGAAATCACGATGCGCATAAGAAGTTGCCTATCCTATTGTAAGGAAATAATCGGCCATGGCCATAGATTAGGAATGTTTAGTGAATGGTCAGCGTTAATAAAAAAATATTCAAATAAAAAACATTTTGTACTTTACTATTAAATCTATAGATCACTTGGCGTGAAATACGTAATGAAAAAATGTTCCAACTTTGTCACGGCGCATCGAAACCTTGCAGCCGGGCGCAGATGATTAGCAGCGTCTGTTATACTGCTCAACATTATTTTTGATACACTGCTCGAAAATAAATATCACAAATTCGAAATAGATTTTTCGAAATAAGGAATACTTTTCTAAAATTAACGTTTACGAAACTCTTGACAATTTATCGATAGTTTCCTAAATAATTACTATTGTTGTTCTGAAGACTAAATGTATCAGCTTTAATGGATTTAATGAGATTATGTACCTATTTTCAACTAAATAATTATTTCTATAAACAAAATTTTGGTCTAACAATGAGCTCTACTTTATCTTCATTGGTCTTCTTCTTCTAGTGCCTACTCCACTAATGAAGGTTGGCTATAACCACTGCAAATTAGTTTCTTCATTATTAGCGAATATATTTATGGATTTCTAAAGAAATATTGTTTTCACCCAATTTTTAAAAAAAAATATGAAAGCGTTGAATTATATACGTCCGTCTGTCCGTAAACACAACTCCTCGGTCATTACATTATACCAGGTAGAATGACAAATGAGGGGTCGGATGAAAGCTTATAATCCAAGGATAGTACTAAAGGTGAGATATTTGGAATATGACTTCCAGTTTTAAAAATGCAATCGGAAATACGGTTTTAAAGTCTCCGGGATAGTACAAGCGATATATTATTCGACGCGCCTTAACAAGAGGAGAATAAATATATATTTTTGGTTTCATGACTGTCTGTCCGCGAATATAACTCTTTCATTATTAATATAGATTGAATGACAATGAGGTGTCGAATGAAAGCTTATAATCTTCTTCTTCTTGTAGGTAGGCTTTAAAGCCTGTTTCTTCTTCAATATTAATTATCGCACCATCTTTTTCTTAGTCTGCAAATACTTCTTCGTGCATTTGGTGACTTATCTCGTGCTATTCGTACTATCATATCCTCTGCCATTCTACTAATGTGTTCGTTCCACTCCAGTTTCCGTTTCGTCATCCATCCATGTATGTCTTCTACATTGCATTATCTTCTTATGTTTTCGCATCTCTCTCTATCCAACAGTTTCCCTGATATTCGTTGAAGTATTTTCATCTCGGTTGTTTCTAGTAGTCGTCTCGTTTTAGATGTGTCAGGTCTTGTCTTAGATGTTCGTTCTTCCAGATTGTGTTATTAAGAGATCCCACCGCTTTACTTGCTTTTAAGCTTTGTTGTCATACTTCCTCTTCAACATTTCCGTAAGTGGGTATATCTATTCCCAGATATCTAACCCTTGCTTCCTGCTTTATTTTCCCATCAATTTCGATTTTACATCGTAGTGGGTATTTAGATGTTGTCATACATGTGTTTTTTTCTGCTGATATTATCATATTGTATTTCTTGGCTGTTGTATTGAAGATGTGTTAATCTTTGGAGATTGTCTTCTGTCTCGGCGATTAATGCGGCGTCGTTTGCATAACATAATATTTGGAGTTTTTTGTTCCCCATTCGGTAACCATGACCTTTACATACTGCTTCTATTATTTCGTCCATTATTACATTAAAGAGCAGTGGGCTTAACGGGTCACCTTGTCTGACTCCGCTTTGTACTGATATGAACTGTGTTAGTTTTGTATTTTTCTTTGCCTGTATTCGATTATGGAAGTAGATGTTTTCGATGGTTCGTATAATATTGATTGGTATGTCTCTTCTATTAAGTGTAAGACGTCTTCGACTTTAATGCGATCGAAAGCCTTTGTCAGTTCTATAAAACATATATATGCCGGTTTATTGTACTCGATGGCTTTTTCTGTGATTTGTCTTAGTACAAAAATAAATAGTACAATACTGGCCCAGGTTCTTTAGATACTGTCAAACACACATACTTATTTCATTAAAACCTCTGCTTGCGATACGTTCGTGCCACAAAAAACTATAGCAATGTTTGTGAGAAATATCAAATATAGTGAAGTTGTAACATGATAGGCGTCTCATGTAAAAAGAAAATCACTCCGATCTCCATTTGGTAGTGATAATACAACTTGGAGATGAAAGCAACAAACTACAGTACTGTCATCTTCCTTTGAATCCCTGATATCTAACTCCTTTTTTAACCGAATTCGATTTTTTTCTCTGATATGTGCATCATACTTAAGTTGTTGTAATACTTTTTACAACACTGGTCTTTTTTGGCTGAAAAAAGGCAATATTAAATTCCCTGTTGAAAATCTTGGTGTAATAATGGAGTTTTACTTGGTACAGTTTGTACATGGTGGCTATGTTTACAGATTTGTTTTTTCTTGCTCCGCAATAATGAGAGTCAATTACTCAAAAATATTTGATGTGGGACCGCACGAATTCATTTTCATCATCTAGCACCATTGGTCGCCAAACATTTTTTCTTCCTCCGCAATTGTCATTATGTGCAAACCCTAGCTCTGTTTTTTTTAATTGCTGTGCATGCTTTTCATTATTATCCTATTCGAAATGTTCAAAGTGTTCATAAAGAAAACTTTACATACTCTAATTTTTTCATTTCTCATCTCAAAGTAATAAGCTCTATTTTCGCTTCTAAGACTCCCTTCTTTCTTACATAGTCGGTTCGCTAAACTCAGACACAGGCTAGTAACTTTAGTAAGTAATTTTGCCAATTTGGTAGTGTTGGCAAAAAAAAATTACTAAATAGTTAATAATAATTAATAAATAGTTAGTAATTTTGTCAATTTTTGTCAAAATTTTGTCAAAAACAAAAAAAATACCTATTTAAATCACTAGCCAGTTGTGACTGAATTTAGCGAACCGACTTTATTGATATTTTGGCTTAACTGGCATTACATTGTTAACTATAAAATCTCGCTGCCTATTTAGATCACCAAGACCCCAGTCTTCTCTTTCTGTATCACTCTTTCTGTATTCTATTTCTGTATCACTAAATTTTTCCGAACATTTAATTTAGCAACAATCAGTGCAAGCAGCTTTCACACACCATTTTGAGTTAGTAGCTGACAATAGTTCTACCGATCAAGTTTCATTATGCACTAACTCAAAGTGATGGGGTATGAAACTACGACGTTCTAAGCAAAATATTCGAGTCTGCATGTTGACAAGTCAAAATTTTTACGATGGTGTTGGAATTTTGAGATGGTGTAATTTGAAACTGATAAATAAACATTTTATCCATTTCCTCATACTTACCTCAATATTGAAAAATTTTGAGTTGGTGCAGTCTGATACTGATATATACTATATATATATATATATATATATATATATATATATATATATATATATATATATATATATATATATATATATATATATAATGAATAGCAGTGGGCTCAAAACTCCACCTTGCCTTACTCCTTGTGTAGTAGCAAATTTGTTTGATTCACAGTTTAATGCTCGCACAATGTTCAAACTCTTCCAGTACATAGATTTTACTGCATCAATTAGTTCTACTCCAGCATCGAACTGTTCAAGCGCTTTCCAAATGTGATGTCTGGGCACCTTGTCAAAGGCTTTTTCCATGTCTATGAAACATATGTATATATCTTTGTCAAAATTAAGGAATCTTTCTGTTATTTGTCTTATAGTAAAGATATGATCTTGGACACTGGGCCCCGGTCGGAAACCACTTTGTGCATCGTGTAGTTGATGTTCCACTTTCTTTCTCAGTCTCATCTCCAGTATTCGTTCATAAACCTTAGCCGGGACACTTAGCATGGAAATACCTCGACAATTTGAACATTCCTGTTTATCTCCCTTCTTAAATAAAGGAGTCATTACTGTTGTTGCCCAATCTTTCGGGATGCGTTTCTGTTTCCAAATTGCTAACAGTAATTTGTGTAAGTAGTGTAATGCAAATTCCCCCATATATTTCAACCATTCTGCCTTTATATTATCTATTCCTGCCGCTTAATCTTTTTCATTTTGCGATGGCTTCCGTTACTTCTTCCAATGTTATTTCATTACTCTCGTTTCTCGTCGTCCTAGATATGATCTCTTCTTCTTGATCTTCTTCCAGTAACTCTTTGAAATATTCACTCCATCTGTTAACTATATCTTGTGGTTGGGTAAGTATTTCACCATTTTTATTTTTTATTTGCACGACAGTACTACTTGATTTAATTCTCATTTTTTTCAGACCTTTATAGAACAATTTTTGGTTTGTCCTGCCCCATCTTTTCTCCAAATCTGTTACTTTCTAGATAAGCTCTCCATGCTACTTTCTTTTCTTTCACAGCTATTTTTATCTCTTCGGTCCACCAACTAGTCCTTTTTTTTGACCCACCAGTAATTGTATATCCGCAAATTCCTCTTAACTGCTTTATTTATTATTTCATATTTTGTTATTTGACTACTAACGTTTTCGGTTTTTTTTTTATAATCAGTGCTTCTTCACTGACCTTAATCGGCAGGGGAGGAAAATCTTTATTCTTTTTTTCCTCAGTAGTTCCAAAAGTTGACGTTATTTCTTTTTCTCTGACGTTGATGGTTTTCTTCCTTTTGTGTTTGTGGCTTTTGTCTTTGGAATTGTTCCCGTAGATTTTTTTGTCGTTTCCTTTATGGTTTCATTTTCCCTCGATTTGTTTTCTATTTGATCAAATCATCTGTTCATTGATTTGGTAACCTTACTACTTGATGTAATAATGGTTTGTTATAATTTTTAAACTTTTTCTCCTACTCATTTTATGTCCTTCATCCTATTTTGTTGGTTTCTTTTTCAGTTGTTCAATTAGTATACAATTTTTATAAAATAAAACGGTGCATGATTATAAATATTTTATTATAAAAGAACAATTACATCTTATATTTTTTCTTAAATCTAATAAAAAATATAAAAACTATGTACATGAGAACGTAAAAAAACCGAATAGTATATAAAATTAAACAATTTCTAATAAATTCGATTTTAGGAGTGGGAAAATATACTGTAGTCAATCAATACAAAAAAATTTTTGGCAGTTTTTAAGTTTTCTGTAAAAAATAATATATACCGAAATATTTGTTGTTAAATCAATACTATAATTCCATTTTTGAAGTATTTCATTTATTAGAATGTCTTTTATGCCACGTTAACAAGATTAGGGGCTGTTCATTGGGTGTACAAATCACTCTCAAAAGTAATATAGTAATGGAAACATCGAAGTTAACCAATGGTGAACGAAAAATTATGTGAAAATATATATCCAAAAGTATGCATAAACAAAACCATCCAATTAATTATGTTTTGTGTAGTGTATTCGCACATGAAGAGAAATCACGGTATGATTTCAAAACTTTTAGGAAGATTTTCCAAATTTGAATTATTTTTATCAAAAATTATAGCAATAACCATCAATAGGTGTCACAAACATGACATATTAATTAATAAGCGCCATCTTATAATGGGCGGAACTCAAATTTTTATCACAATACAAAATGTTGACCATTTTTGTAGCAAAAGAGCTTTAGAGGCATATTGTGTAGTTGACATAACTTGAACAAAGTGGGGATAGTGGATCTCTACCCATGTGGCTATGTGCTATCAATAGCTGATACAGTTCAAAAAGATACGACATAAACAGAGTGGGGATAATGGATCTTTACCCGTGTGCCATTAATAGCTGATACGGTTCGGAATAAGATATACTTATTTATATACATTGGTCGGTCACTAACACTTTAAGTACAGTTTGCAGCATTTCACTGACGTTTATATTGTTACGTTAAATTTATTTATTTTATTGTATTGTTTTTGCCTTCAGATTTTTTTTATTACACAAATAATGTTTTCACACTATTTATTTATTGTAATTTACTAGAGTTTCAATATTAAACTCTTTTAATATGAGTCATAGAGCATAAGGAGAAACAACGAAAAAAAAAACGCCCAAAGGTAAATCCTCCCGCTTTAGTTGTTATCATTAGTGATAACAATTATTTTGATCCCGAAGGTGATGAAACATAAACTGCAATTTAAATTGTTTAACCTTCGGTTTTTTTTTAAATTATTTTATGTTGGAATGTAACTGACACTTCTCCTTATACTGTGTATTGTTTATACAGTATGATGTATGATAGATCCCGATCCCAATAAACTAGAGAGCAATATAAATTATATACTATAAATGTTATGGTTTAGAATCCAATAAAGTAGATATTATCGAATTATTCTGTTGTCCTAATGACGCATGTATTAAAAACCTTTTTGAAAATATTACACAACAGAATCTGTAAAAAACTAGATCTCGAGTTGAAAATCGAAACGTCAAATTTAAAATATTTTTAATCATAATAACAGAGAACTTGCATAAAATAATAAATTCGAAAAAATGCTATAAATCACAACATAATTTAAAATATATATCAAAAAAGTTTTTTTTTCTTTCGTTTGGCCCCTAAAGAAGATTAAAATCAAAAGAAAATTCAAATTATAGCAGCCAGCCCAAAACGCGCCCTCATTGGTCGTGACGTCATATCATTATAATATTTGAAGTCCGCGATATAATTATTCATTACGTTTGGCATTCGTTCGGACACTCAGTTTTGTAAATCTTTAGATAGTTGCTATGAACTATATATTTAAAAAATAAAAATGTATACCATTTTTATTCAGTTGCAATGCGAAGGCAAAACAATCTTACTTTTCAATTAGAATACGGAGCGCAGTCCAGTCCTCTGAATCGCGATTTTCGGCTCTTATTGGAGCCTCATCGGAAAGAACGTAGGCACTGTTCTCCATACCCTAACTGACTAGCGTCGAGAGTTTTTCTTCACCCTAACTGACGTTAGTCAGTTAGGGTATGGAGAACAGTGCCTACGTTCTTTCCGATGAGGCTCCAATAAGAGCCGAAAATCGCGATTCAGAGGACTGGACTGCGCTCCATATTCTAATTGAAAAGTAAGATTGTTTTGCCTTCGCATTGCAACTGAATAAAAATGGTATACATTTTTATTTTATAGTCGTATTACTCCGTAGAGTAACCAGGTGCATTTTCCGTTGGAACTTTACCGAGCTGCAGACGGGGGATGTGAATTGCATAGTGTAGAATTCCTTCCCTTTGTCTTCACTGCAGCATCCATTTGGCTTGCAAACTGTAGAAGCCTTGGAGGTGTCACCAGGGAAATGTACCAATAAGTTTTCAATTTAAAAATCTTTTAGTAATATTTTTAATATTTTCAATATTATTAATTTTGCTATTAGGATTGAAAACTAACTTCATCTTTATATAATATTTCATAATATTTGAGTGTTTTTGTTAAGACAATTTTTTTAAAATGACCGAAGAGGTCTTTTTTGTAAAGGGCGGTATGATAACTTATCCATTATAAACATATATCTTTATTATTACGATTAGCTTATTTTAATTTTATAGTAAAAACAGCTCCAGAAAAATATTGTATACGCTCTGAGCTTCGCTGGTGTCGCTAACTAGAGTATTACTAATGCAACTTTCGCCGGAAATTTTTAAATTTATTATTTAATTTTATGTATGTATACAGTCGGAAAAATGAAAGAATACCCATGAACGATCACATCAATCACTTATTTTGTATTTGCTGCCTTTTTCTATAAATAACAAACGTTTGTTATAGAAAAAGACAGCAAATACAAAATAAGTGATTGATGTGATCGTTCATGGGTATTCTTTAATTTTTCCAACTGTATTTAAAGTAAAAATATACAACACAGCTCTGACCAACTAATATTTTTCCTATTAATGTTTTTAATTTTAATGTTTTAAATTAATCACTTTGACATTTATGTCACATTTCCAGAAAAAGTCACTGACTTGTCACTACTGGCGCTCACGAACTTTTAAATATCCCCTCTACGTATGATCTCACAGCGTATAGGTAAATATCATTCAATCTGTAATATATAACTACACAGATTTAACTGAAACCCTCAAGGTCACTTGCACTGCATTAACAAACGTCTGTCGTGTCTTCTCTTGGCGGTTGCAGATAAATCGGTTTTACTGTACATGTACCAAAATATAGCAAAAGTTATATTTTCTTTTTGTTCAAAATACACTTATTTATTAAAAAAACTAAAAGTGTCTTCTCTTGGCGGTTGCAGATAAATCGGTTTTACTGTACATGTACCAAAATATAGCAAAAGTTATATTTTCTTTTTGTTCAAAATACACTTATTTATTAAAAAAACTAAAAAGTAGACAACAGATATTAAATACTTGCATTAAAAGTATTTTCACATACATGAAGACCTTGAGAATGAATTAAATGTCCTTTCGACATGCATCTAACCACTTCATTAAACGCCGTTTCTTGTCAACTGGTAATCTAATAAATATTTTATTGGGGGTTTTAATAGTTGTACATTTACATTTAGTTTCCATATTAAACACACCCACAATTCAATACTACCTCTTCAAAAACTGTATTAAGCTACAAAGTAAACGAAATGGTATATAATTTTATACGAGACACGAGAAATGTCATTACAAATTATTATATGACGTCACAAAGGGTCGCAGAAGATTTTAAATTTGTACTTCTAAGTTATTATGAGGTTTTGAGGCGTAAAATTTTGGAAATCATATTTTTAAACGAAACTGAACAATATTGTGTAATAAAACAAAAATGTGCAAGTTCCCCATTGTGGTTTATTAAAAAAAATACACAAGAAACGCTTCACAACCAAGATAAAAGCAATTAATAAAGCTGGAGATAGATAGCAATAACAAAGATTCTTCAGAATATGAAACGTCTAATAATACGTTAATTTATGATAATGAAATAAAATTTAATAAAATAAAATGTAAAGCAGCTGTTTGATTTTTTTAATGGCATAGACATTAATCATTCAGCCAGTCGCAATCAGATGATAGTTTCAGTTCTCTAGATCACTAGCTCAGGAGAGTAATGTGCAGTGTGTGTTGAGTAAATGTCTTGTTACTTAGTAAAGTCGACTTCATTGTCGTTACCAAGAGACGCTTATTGTATCCGAACGTCCTTAATTATTTAATTATTCAATTCAAGTAGACACACCCAAACTTTATGGAATCACCATGTATTTCAAAGCAATATTTATTTCTTTTGAAAAAACTTGTTAGTGTTGCGAAGAATAAAGGTTTTTATTGAAAATAAACAAATTGATAAGACAATCAGATAGTATAGCTCGGTACGGTATAGGTTAGTTGCTTGAGTTGCAAATTGAACGAAAATAAATTAACTTTTGGGTCCAAAAGCGAAAATATCCGTCATGTGGGGGTATAGAACCTACAACGGGGAAATATATTGGTCTTGTGGAGAAAGTAATGTTCTCAGAGGGACGTAGCTGTAGAGCTATGCGTAACACAGGGCGTTCTGTCCAAAACCTATGCTAGGTAAAAGGAACTAGGTCTCTGTTTGCCGTATAACCCTACCAGCAAACCAATCAGCATAAGTTGGACGAATTAATATGATAACAACTAAGTGGCAACGCATTCCTTGTAACGGCATGTAAGTAGGTTTGAACAATATTACTATCTATTTGTTATTGCTATTTTGAGTTTGGATGCATATTTAAGTTTGCTTAATGGTTTAATTTGTTTTAATTGTTAATGATTTAAATTTCAACACAAACTCACAAACTACATGCACCCATTTGCTCATATATGCTTATGAGCATTTTAACTCATAGGTGTGCAATTTGTAGGTATCAATATTCTGAAATGTCAACAGTTGAAAACCCTTATTGCAAAAAATTTTTTCGAATTTGGCTTTCTGTTAACACTTGTGCAACCAGATAATGTTCTAACTCTGGTTTTCTTTATTGTAGCATTTAACTACTTGTAACGCCGACCTGAAGATGATCTGTATAATGTAGAGATCGAAACCGGTCGTCAAAGTATAATTAAATGATTGTGAGTAAGTCTGTGTTTCATTACTACATTTAATATGGACTCACATATGCAACCCATTCAATATTTGAACTAGGAAAGCTTAAAAATAAAGCAAGGGAAAATCGCCAAAAAGTAATAGCGACGATCGTTTAATTGTCCAATCAGCTGGAAAACACCCAACCATTTCTCACCTGCAGCTCCAAAGTCAGTTTTTGGAAGCTACAGGTGTAACTTTTTCAGTTGAAACGATAAGAAGAAGAGTTCGTGTCAAGAAGTATACAGCAGGAGGCAGTTGTGAGTTCCCGAGTTATCCAGGAAGCACAAGATTGATCGCCTAAATTGGTGTCTTCATCACCAAAACTGGAACATTGGGAATTGACAAAATGAGCTATTTTCAGAAAAAGTCAGGATTGATGTAAAATCAGATGACCCACGAAATCGTGTACTTAGAGGTCAAAGAATACAAGTAAGAACGAAAACTTTCAGATCTGTTCACAAATATACAAGGGGAAGTATAATGTTCTGGAGAGGAATTGTGATCCGTAAAAAAACTCTTTCTTTAATTTTCACCCTATCAACTTTAACTGCTCAGACGTATGCTGATAACCTGTAGTTAGGCTCTGGAGAGATGCAACAGGAGAAAATTTAATTTTTATGCATGATAATGGACCTCCACATACCATTAGAGTGACTAGAGACATCATTGAAGCAGAAGGTATCCCCTGTTTGGAGTGGACTGCTTGCTCACCTGAGCTTATCCCTATAGAGTATTTGTGGGATATGCTTAAAATAAAAATTAGAGCTCGCCGGGATAATCCACAAAACACCGCACGGCTAGTATAAGCTGCTCTTGAAGAATGGAGCAACCTACCACAACAAAATGTTGAAATTTGATTAGGAGCGTGCCAACGTAAACTAAAGCTTGCATATGACTAGAGGTAATAACACTGACTACAAAAAAAAAATTAAAAAAATTAAACAATTTAATATACAGGGTGTCCCGAAAAGAATGGTCATAAATTATACCACACATTCTGGGGTCAAAAATAGTTCGGTTGAACCTAACTTACCTTAGTACAAATGTGCTCATAAAAAAAGTTACAGCTCTTTGAAGTTACAAAATGAAAATCGATTTTTTTCAATATATCGAAAACTCTCAGAGATTTTTTATTGAAAACGGACATGTATCATTCTTATGGCAGGACCACCTTAAAACAAAATTATAGTGAAATTTGTCCACCCCATAAAAAATTTATGGGGATTTTGTTCCCTTAAACCCCCCAAACTTTTGTGTACGTTCCAATTAATTCATTATTGTGGTACCATTAGTTGAACACAACGTTTTTAAAACTTTTTTGCCTCTTAGTATTTTTTCGATAAGCCAGTTTTTATCGAGATGCGGCTTCTTTTTTACTATATTTACATAAAAAATTTATGGGGGTTTTGTTCCTTTAAACCCCCCAAAATGTTTGTGTACGTTCCAATTAAACTATTATTGTGGTACCATCAGTTACACACAGTGTTTTTAAAACTTTTTTGCCTCTTAGTCTTTTTTTGATGAGTCAACTTTTATCGAGATGTGGCTTCTTTTTCAAAATATACCAAAAATTTAACTTATAAATAAATTTTCAGATTATTAACAGGTGTCTATAATCATACTTAACCATATACAAATATGTGGTGGATTCGAAAAATATTCAAAATATCTCGATAAACACTGGCTTATCAAAAAAGTACTAAGAGGCAAAAAAGTTTTAAAAATATTTTGTTTAACTAATGGTGCCACAATAATAATTTAATTGGAACGTACATAAAAGTTTGGGGGGTTTAAGGGATCAAAACCCCCATAAAATTTTTATGGGGTGCACAAAAATTTCACTATTATTTTTTTTAAGATGATGCTGCGATAAAAATTCCTCATGTCTATTATCAATAAAAAACCTCTAGGAGTTTTCGATATATGAAAAAAAATCGATTTTCATTTTGTAACTTCAAAGGGCTGTAACTCTTTTTGTGTGCACTATTGTATATAGGTAAGTGAGGTTCAATCAACCTATTTTTGACCCCAGAATCTGTGGTATAATTTATGACCATTCTTTTCGGGACACCCTGTATATAACAATTTAAACATTATTAGTTTTATATTGAAATTTTTTATTCTATTGACTTTAAAACAACTGGTTTCAATTTGTTTGTTAAATACTTTATTGTTTTATTTAATTGTTACGTATTTGTTATTATATTGCTTTAAAATAGATTATGATTGACTTCGTGTCTTTGTTTTTCAAATTCGCACGAAATAATAAGAAATATCAGATGATTCCATATAAGTTTGGGTGTGTGTATACCAAAGATAATCACAAGTTTAATTTTGTCTTTTTCTATTTAAAAATAAAATATTCAACATAATTTTGGATAGTTATTTTCCTATCAATGATAGTTCCATTACTTTTATTCCTACTAAATTTTTTTAATGCTTTGTACAAACCCCAATTTTCCATATCATTTGACAGGTGTCGCTGGAGTCCCTGAAGGAACAACTGTCGTCGTTGCAGGAGTTACCTTCTTTGGAGAATGTTTACACAATTTGCAATCTTCGACACCAGAAGACGAATCGGAGTCTGAGCTAGAACTAGATGATCCGGAAGAATCTGAATCCGATTCTGAACCGTCCGAACTGGAATCGTCTGATTCTTCTCGGGGAATGAAAGTTACTTCGTTATAACCCATTGTATTAATCGGCAAGTTGTTTAGTTCAGTAGGCGTAAATTCCTGCAAAGAAAAAAAATGTTTATGTACAAATGAACCAATATCTACTCATTTCACTATGATACAGGTAAATACTGAATTAGTTTGGTCAAACCCGTCATAAAAATTACAGCAACCGCAATAGGGAACTTGCATAAAATTTTAAATTCGAAAAAATGTTATAAATCACAACGGAACATAATTTAAAACATGTATCCAAGATACAAAAGTTTTGTTTGTCTTTCGTTTGGTCCCTAAAGACGATAAAAAATTCACATTATACCAGCCAGCCAAAAACGCGTCGTGACGTCATCCGGTTATATGTTTACATTCTGCACCAACAAAGTAAACAAAATTGTATTTAATTTTAAATTAGACATTATAAACGTCAGTAGAAAATACAATTACGTGACACAAGTGTTTTTATTATTATATGTCACATTATTATGTCACAAGTGTTTTTGATCGTTTGAACTATTCATAGAAAACTTGTACTTTTACAAAATTGTTTTATTTTCCATAGTAATTCTTCTTTCCTTTCCTTCAAAAACTGTATCAAACTCCAATCTCAACAAACTGGTATATATTATTACAATGACATACTATCAATGTCATTAGAATATAAATATTTTTCCCTTATTCCACGACGATGAGCTGGCCAAATACCCAAGTAGGTGGAGGCCAATAAACTAAAGAAAAAGAAGAAGAATATACGTAACTATAACCACAATCATAACTATATAATAAAGCTGTGACGTCACGGGTCGTTTGAACTATTTTATACCGCAGAAGACTTTAATTTTGTATTTCTAAGTTATTACGAGTTCGTGAAGCGTGAAATTTTGGAAATCTCATTTTTAAACAAAACTGAACACTATTATGTAATAATAAAATGTGCAAGTTCCCTATTATGGTGATGTTTTGTGGCATTTAAAAAAACTATTTTAGCGGCATTGGTTAAGTAAATAGTGTCAATGAAGCACTGGTTGGTGCTAGTTAATACATATTATAAATAGCAGATAATAAATATCAAATAGTAGATACGAGATAACAAATTCTAAGTATAAGTAACTTTCCGAAGATATTTCTAAAAATTTTAAATCCGACTCACATCAAGCGTAGTTATTTTTATAGAAATCCTCACTGACCAAAGACACTACAGAAGACCTTACAACAAGACTATAAAAGCAAAACCATTCTAATTTAACATCGTATTTTAGTTCATTCGTCATTGCGTAATCCTAACCTGAAATGTTCTTCCAACTGCTCTTACAGCAACTCGGGGACTAAATGCTTCAGACCAAAATATCAGTTAGGTTAACCCGTGCAAAAACCCATTTTGGCAAGGTTCTAAGTTAACCTAACTGATATTTTTTCCAAACCAAAAAACCCATTTTGGCAAGGTGTGGTGGTGACCCACATGTCTCCCTGAAACCGGGATCAGTTATGATCAGTGACACATTCAGTTTTACAGCTGTTGCTATAATTTTGAAACTGCAATTCCGAAAGAACTCATGTCATCGTTTTAATATGAACATGATAAATTGGATACTATGCATTCACCGGGAACTACTTTGATTGTCCATGTCATCCTACTGTTGTCCATTAAAACAACATTGTTGGCCATGTAGGCGAACTGAGCTACATCAACGTATTGTAACAATTAAGTGTAGGTGACTTTAATAAAGTTCCTATGAGAAAAATGTGATAATTTGTCTCCGCGAAAAGTAGGGCATAACATCATCTCACACCGTCTTCCAATATCACAAAGGAATGTCAAAACATATCATTTAAATTTTGTTTCTGAGCATATAAAAGGACACCTTCGACAATGGATGCAATACTGTCAACGATGATTTAAGATTTCGTCCAATATATTATGAAGATAGGTACGTTTCTACAGAGTCGGACTCCAAAACTCACGGGAGTTTCAAAGATTTGGTTGTGGCTATTTAATGGTTTGGGGTGGAATAAATGGACCTTATTGTGTGGGTTTCGATTGAATAACGATGCAAGATATTGCAAAACCACAAATTGCAGCCATTATCACAAATTGTCTGAAAGTGTGAGGAATTCAAACAATGGATTGGCCTGGCATACCTCCCAGCTTGAATTCTACTGCACACGTTTAGGATTTGTTAACATATGACTAACATTGTACATATTAATCTAATCTCCTAAGAGATTAATCTTAAAAGCATGCCAGTGAGATGTTATGAAGCTGTTCGTGATGGTGAACACACGCGATATTGAATCTAATATCTAATACTGTGACTAATCTAATCTTGTTACATTTATTAATTTATGAGAATAGGGTATTATGAAGATCGAATTCTTTATGTTTATTTTTTACACTACAAAGTTTTTGGGTATAAAAAGACTTGTGTTTTTAAATAATAAATTAATTGCAAATGTGAGTTCATTAAGTGAGCAATTTGCAAGTGTAAAATAAAACATAAAAAATACTTATTTAGGTCCAAATGTTATTTACCAGCAATTTTATTGCTGGAATCTAATCTTATGATTGTATGTATATATTATTAATATAGGTATGCAAAGTCCGCAGATGGTGTGCTACTTTTTTTATAAAGAAAATGGCGCCCGAAAATCGTGTTTTTTTCAATTTTTGCTCTAGAACTCCAAAGATTTTAACGTTACACCAAAACACCCAAATAAAAATTCACCTTAACTAAATTCTGCATAGAGTGTTGTTTTTTTTTCGATTTACTTCGACGAAAATTTTCCCCGGAAAATGCGGGTTTTTCCGACAAAATTTTTAATTTTCAACTAAAATTTTAGATAAGTAATTGTTTATCAATAATTAAATAACTTGGTAATATAAAAGCTCTTTTCGTATAGATTATAATTCCAGACGGCGATGGAAATTGAATGAACAGTTTAGCAACAATTGAATTGTTAATTAAAAATTTAAGGTCGCTATAATTACCACAATAATTATGATACATAAGAATAACTATGATTTTTGTATAAAAAGACACTGTACCTATCTAATGTACTTTACAGAATTGAAATTGTACTATTTAAGCGGCCTCAGGAATATTTTAAAATTATAAACAATTTTTGGCTTATAAACAAATAGAATATCTCGGGAAATATTAAATTAAATTAAATCATGAAAACGGTATTGGAAAAAACGCGGCAGGACATTTCTTTTAAAAGAAAAAACGTTTAATTGTGATAAGTGGTTCCTCAGATACAACCGGTCAAAGTTGACCGGCATTTTCGGCAAGATAAACAATAGGATCATAATTTTTGAACCATCACCTTTTTATGTTTGTCCTCTTTCTCCACACCAATTTTCATATCTTTAAAATACTCATAACATATATTATTTATTATAATAAAAACTATCGATATTACGAGTGAAAATTGCCAAAAATAGCAAAATTCCAATCAAAAATTAGGTTGGAGAAAATGTAATCTTAAAGTTCAAAATCGGTATACGTTAAAAAATGCATTTTCTCGGCTTCCCATGGAGCAATTTTCTTCATTCTTTTTTTGTTCCCGAGTAGAGCCATCTAACTAACGCATTAATAAATGTCAAACTTTCTTTTGTTTTGTTATAATAGATTAATTTATTTATAAGAAAAGAAAACTACATATTTTTCCAGTTGTAGACTTTTTTTCGATAAACTTACTACAAGTGTACTTTTTAACGTTAAAAACACAAATATTCTCATTTGAAAGCTGTATAATTACAGTGGAACCCCGATAAGTCGACCCCCGATAACTCGGAAGTCCGGCTAACCCGGACCGATTTTCATCAGAAAAAACAAAAAATTTTTCATTTCAACTCAGGTTTTTACCAAGAAATAAACAATACTCTATACAACTGTATGTAATTTAGATGTACTGTGCATATGGATTTCATGTTTTGGCATTTATAATGGAGTTTATCTCTAAGTATACCGTATTTTAATAATTTTTACCATATTCTCCGGCTAACCCGGATTTTCGATAACCCGGATCGGCCGCTGTCCCGATTAATCCGACTTATATAGGTTCCACTGTATTATTTAAAAAATCTTTATTTAAACGAATTAAAAATTGTTGTTATAATAAATAAATTAATTTATTAGAACCAAACAAAAGCAACTTTGTAATTTAATAATGCGTTAGTTAGATGGCTCTACTTGAGTTACTTGGAAACAAAAAAAGAATGAAGAAAATTGCTCCATGGGAAGCCGAGAAAATGCATTTTTTTAACGTATACCGATTTTGAACTTTGAGATTACATTTTTTCCAACTTAATTTTTGATTGGAATTTTGCTATTTTTGGCAATTTTCACTCGTAATATCAATAGTTTTTATTATAATAATATATGTTATGAGTATTTTAAAGATATGAAAATTGGTGTGGAGAAAGAGGACTTTCAATTCTGTAAAGTACATTAGATAGGTACAGTGTCTTTTTATACAAAAATTATAGTTATTCTGATGTAACATAATTATTGTGGTTATTATAGCGACCGTAAATTTTTAATTAACAATTCAATTGTTGCTAAACTGTTCATTCAATTTTCATCGGCTTCTGGAATTATAATATATATGTAAAGAGCTTTTATATTACCAAGTTATTTAATTATTGATAAACAATTACTTATCTAAAATTTTAGTTGAAAATTAAAGATTTTGTTGGAAAAACCCGCATTTTCCGCGGAAAATTTTCGTCGAAGTAAATCGGGAAAAACACGTCTCTATGCAGAATTTAATTACGGTGAATTTTTATTAGGGTGTTTTTATGTAAAGTTAAAATCTTTGGAGTTATAGAGCAAAAATTGAAAAAAAACATTATTTTCGGGCGCCATTTTGTTTATAAAAAAAGTAGCACACTATCTGCCGACTTTGCATACCCATATTATTAATATATACAATCATAAGATTCGATTCCAGCAATAAAATTGCTGGTAAATAACTTTTCCCAAAAATGGGCTATTCTCCGATAATCTGCCCAGACTCTAACTCAGTCCAAATGAGTAAGTACAACCTGATCATGAGCTGAATGTTAGAGCCCGAAATCGATCGTTGTAGTTACAATAGAAACCAATTATAAGTAAGCCTCTTTTATTTTTTCTTTTTACCACTTGTATTTTTTGCACTATTGTCTAAATTGAGGAAGAGTTTTTTTAAGCACGATATAAATATAAGTAGACTTACCTGATAAAATTCTGCAAATTGTCCTGGAACTAAAGCAACTGGATAGTTGCCTGGATGCGGTGCAGGTATTGCTGGTACCATTTTACCTTTGGGATAATGTACAGTGAGATTTTGTAAATCCATACAAGTCTTTCGTGACTCTTTCCTTGTCTAAAAAAATGTACAATTAATAAATGTTTAATTCAAAAATCAGCGTCTAGTAGAAATTACTCTACTCGACAATTTTTATGTAGTCCGTATAAATTTTGATAAGCTGATTATAAAGTAAGTATAAAAAAACCTTAGGCGGCCATTAGATCATTAATTACAATTAGTTAAAAAAAATGAGTGGTCGGGTTTTTTAAAACAATATACACATTAATTATTATAAACCACTTTACAAATACACTCTAAAATATTAACTGTTTGGACCACAGTACTATTATTTATAGTTCAAATTTAGGAATATCGAAATTGAAATTAAATAATAAAATAATAAATGATGGTTTTGCTTGTTTTCGATTCAGAGGGTTGCACACCCGCTAGACAGGCTGTTTCTACCATTTCAGGCGTCATCAGTAGCTTTTGTAAGCGTGCACACCTCTGAATCGAAAAATAGCTCCACCATCATTTTAAAGGGAATCTGAAAAATAATTCAAATTTCCCATTAGACGCGATACAGCGACATCTCATAACAAATTGAAGAGTCTCAGATGCAGAATCCACCAATTTAATAAAATTAAAATGGTAAATAGTCATTTAAACCTGAGACTTTTCGCGTTGAAAGTTCTTACTGGTACATCCTTTTTCTGCGACTTTTTCAATTAATAAGACAGCAGACGACGAATATAGAAAACGAAAGAGAAACAATTACATTCCGCCTTCATTCGTCTAGGAAAAAGACAGCAGAGGAACTTTCAGTACTCAAACCGAGTAAAGGAAATAAAATAATAAATGATGGTTTTGCTTGTTTTCGATTCAGAGGGTTGCACACCCGCTAGACGGTACCCCGTCAAAATAGCCCCATCAAAAAAGCTCCGACAAAATAGCCCCGACATAATATCCCGCACACAAAATAGCCTGCAGACAAAATAGCCGCGGAATAATAGCCCGCCGATAAAATAGCCCCGACAAAATAGCCCCGAAAAAAAGCTCCCTTCAGAATTAATCATGAAATGATTCCTTAAAAATACATTTTTTCGGAAATGGTAATTATCTTCTATTCAGATGTTTATCTTAACCACATTAAATAAAAATTGTCTTTTCAGAGAACTAGAGTCCTGTTTTTCCTGCCTCTTGGAAGTTTAAACATTTAAGTTAAGCAAAAATCAATGTTAATTTATGATATAAACATTTTTTTCTGTTTTCGGGCAACAGTAAAATGCATTTTAAATTAAATACATTAAATACATTATTCCTTTTTGTCAAATAATTTAAATTAAAAAAAGTTTTTGGACACCTTGTATAAATAATTATGTAATTGTTTATAAGAAGTTGTTTTAGCTGGGGCTGGTTTGACCGGGGCTATTTTGTGTGCGATCTATTTTGTCGGGGCTATTTTGTTTGCGAGCTATTTTGTCGAGGCTATTTTGTGTTCGGGCTATTTTGACGGGGCTTTTTTGACGGGGCTGTTTTGACCGGGCTATTTTGACGGGTCACGCCGCTAGACAGGCTGTTTCTACCATTTCAGGCGTCATCAGTAGCTTTTGTAAGCGTGCACACCTCTGAATCGAAAAATAGCTCCACCATCATTTTAAAGGGAATCTGAAAGATAATTCAAATTTCCCATTAGACGCGATACAGCGACATCTCATAACAAATTGAAGAGTCTCAGATGCAGAATCCACCAATTTAATAAAATTAAAATGGTAAATAGTCATTTAAACCTGAGACTTTTCGCGTTGAAAGTTCTTACTGGTACATCCTTTTTCTGCGACTTTTTCAATTAATAAGACAGCAGACAACGAATATAGAAAATGAAAGGGAAACGATCACATTCCGCCTTCATTCGTCTAGGAAAAAGACAGCAGAGGAACTTTCAGTATTCAAACCGAGTAAAGGAAATAAAATAATAAATGATGGTTTTGCTTGTTTTCGATTCACAGGGTTGCACACCCGCTAGACAGGCTGTTTCTACCATTTCAGACTTTTCTCAGGTTTAAATGACTATTTACCATTTTAATTTTATTAAATTGGTGGATTCTGCATCTGACACTCTTCAATTTGTTATGAGATCGCGTCTAATGGGAAATTTGAATTATTTTTCAGATTCCCTTTAAAATGATGGTGGAGCTATTTTTCGATTCAGAGGTGTGCACGCTTACAAAAGCTACTGATGACGCCTGAAATGGTAGAAACAGCCTGTCTAGCGGGTGTGCAACCCTCTGAATCGAAAACAAGCAAAACCATCATTTATTATTTTATTTCCTTTACTCGGTTTGAGTACTGAAAGTTCCTCTGCTGTCTTTTTCCGAGACGAATGAAGGCGGAATGTGATCGTTTCCCTTTCGTTTTCTATATTCGTCGTCTGCTGTCTTATTAATTGAAAAAGTCGCAGAAAAAGGATGTACCAGTAAGAACTTTCAACGCGAAAAGTCTCAGGTTTAAATGACTATTTACCATTTTAATTTTATTAAATTGGTGGATTCTGCATCTGAGACTCTTCAATTTGTTATGAGATGTCGCTGTATCGCGTCTAATGGGAAATTTGAATTATTTTTCAGATTCCCTTTAAAATGATGATGGAGCTATTTTTCGATTCAGAGGTGGGCACGCTTACAAAAGCTACTGATGACGCCTGAAATGGTAGAAACAGCCTGTCTAGCGGGTGTGCAACCCTCTGAATCGAAAACAAGCAAAACCATCATTTATTATTTTATTTCCTTTACTAGGTTTGAGTACTGAAAGTTCCTCTGCTGTCTTTTTCCGAGACGAATGAAGGCGGAATGTGATCGTTTCCCTTTCGTTTTCTATATTCGTCGTCTGCTGTCTTATTAATTGAAAAAGTCGCAGATTAAGGATGTACCAGTAAGAACTTTCAACGCGAAAAGTCTCAGGTTTAAATGACTATTTACCATTTTAATTTTATTAAATTGGTGGATTCTGCATCTGAGACTCTTCAATTTGTTATGAGATGTCGCTGTATCGCGTCTAATGGGAAATTTGAATTATTTTTCAGATTCCCTTTAAAATGATGATGGAGCTATTTTTCGATTCAGAGGTGTGCACGCTTACAAAAGCTACTGATGACGCCTGAAATGGTAGAAACAGCCTGTCTAGCGGGTGTGCAACCCTCTGAATCGAAAACAAGCAAAACCATCATTTATTATTTTATTTCCTTTACTCGGTTTGAGTACTGAAAGTTCCTCTGCTGTCTTTTTCCGAGACGAATGAAGGCGGAATGTGATCGTTTCCCTTTCGTTTTCTATGTTCGTCGTCTGCTGTCTTATTAATTGAAAAAGTCGCAGATTAAGGATGTACCAGTAAGAACTTTCAACGCGAAAAGTCTCAGGTTTAAATTACTATTTACCATTTTAATTTTTATTAAATTGGTGGATTCTGCATCTGAGACTCTTCAATTTGTCAATTTGAAATTAAATACTTCTAATAAATTTTTGTACAGAAATGAGTATGTTAGGGGAAGTATAGGTGTGGCACCAATTGATGCCAAAATGAGAGAGCATAAGTTAAGATGGTTTGGTCATGTTCAACGTCGAGAACTTAATTACCCAATACGAAGAATAGCTGAAGTGCAGATTTCTAGAAGGAGTAGGAGAGGAAGACCAAAGAAGACCTGGGGGGAGACCATAAGGCAGGACATGCTGGTAAAGGGGATTAATTTTGATATGACCCAAGATAGAATTGTGTGGAGAAATGCAATTAGGGAAGCCGACCCCGCATAGGGATAAGAGGCAAAGAGAATGATGAAGATATGTAATCGTCAAAACGTATTAAACCCTTACCTTGTTAAATCTGGCGTTCCACTGCGCAGCTGAATGTACAGCCTGCTCTGTAATATCAGCTTTACATTTATCCTGCGCTGCTGCCAGACTCAACGCCTTTTGTTTATTTATTAACTCTTTGGCCTGTCGATCTCTTTGGTGTTTGCAATACTCTTCATATTTCTCTTGAAAATCAGTATACATGATGTCCAAGATATCGGCTGCGTTAACAGCCGTAAGGCCCAAGTCGCACATATTCTCTGAAGCAAGACCTGAAGCAAAAATATTATAAATAAATAATATATAAAACTAGATCATAGACAAAAAGGACTTACGAATAATAACAAACCTTTATAGGTCGGGATCCCGCGTATGAAAAAAAAAGTTGATTAATAGCAAGCTGAAAATTTTTTAATAGCGTAAGGGTGTCTAGTCGGACAAACTTTGATGTATGGGAACACTGGAACAGGGGAAGTTTTAATTGTATAACAGGTTAAAAATTTGGAACGTCAGACTACGAAAACGTCCCATGTATTTTGTCAGACAGAACTTCCAACTAATTTGTTACCCTTTCATTAAACTGTCCTGCAAAAATCAGACTGCTATTTATCACCAACTGGGCATTTTACTGAGTGGAACACGTAGAACATGTCAAATGACAGGAATTATGACAGGTGACAAATAGCAGTCTGATTTTTGCATGAGAGTTTAATGAAAGGGTAACAAATCAATTGGAAGTTCTGTCCGACAAAATATCATGGGACGTTTTCGTGGTCTGACGTTTCAAATTTTTAACCTGTTCCACAATTAAAGCTTCCCCTGTTCCAATACATCAAAGTTCGTCCGACTAGACACCCTTAAGCTATTAACAAATTTTCAGTTTGCTCTTAATCAACTTTTTGAAGTAAAAACTTCTTTAGGGACGTTGTGCACTTTTTGGATGGGAAAAAGTATTAAATTAGCGACCGTCATCGCTTCGACGAAATAAATATTTGAAGTAAGAACTTCTTGAGGGACGTTGAGCACTTTTTGGATGGGGAAAAGGTATTAAATAAGCAACCGTCATCGCTTCGACAAAATAATTTTTTGAAGTGAAAATTTCTTTAGGGACATTGTGCACTTTTTGGATGGGAAAAGTATTAAATTAGCGACCGTCATCGCGACCATCATCGCTTCGACGAAATAAATATTTGACGTGAAAACTTCTTTAGGGACGTTGTGCACTTTTTGCATGGGGAAAAAGAGTTAAATTAGCGACCCTCATCGCTTCGACGAAATAAATTTTCGAATTGAATATTTCTTTTGGGACGTCGCGTCGTGCACTTTTTAGATGGGAAAAGTATTATATTAGCGACCGTCATCGCGACCATCATCGCTTCGACGAAATAAATATTTGAAGTGAAAACTTCTTGAGGGATGTTGTGCACTTTTTGGATGGGGAAAAAGTATTAAATTAGCGACAGTCATCGCTTCGACGAAATAAATTTTTGAAATGAAAATTTCTTTAGGGACGTTGTGCACTTCTTGGATGGGGAAAAATATTGAATTTGAGACCGTTATTACTTCGCTGAAATAAATTTTGTGCGTATATAAATTATGTGTATGTATACATAAATGGCATAGGGCATCAACATCGCGTGTACGATATAGGTATAGAACTTCTTTTTGGATGGGGAAAACGCATTAAGCTCGTAATTTATTTATTATAAGAAGTTTTCACTTCTGTCGGCACTCCCACGAGTGCCTTCAATTTTTTTTTCATACGCGGTTTCCAGACCTATTACTGGAATCAAAGAGCACAAATTGTAATAGATAACGAACCCAGTCCAGGCATTGACATCAGGAGAGGAGTTAGGCAGGGAAGTATTGTATCACCATTACCATATTACTTAACGTATATAGTGAAGTAATTTTTGAAGAAGCATTACTATCTCAAAGTGAAGGAACAATAATTAACGGAACATCTATTAACAACATAAGATATGCAGATGACACCATGATTATGGTAAGCTCTGCTGAACAACTCCAATTACTACTAAACAAAACAAACAGTTTCTGTGAAAAAATGGACTAAAAATGAATATAAAAAAGATCAAATACGTGATAATAATTAAAAACATAAATATACAAACAAACATACATACATTTGGGAAGTGTGACGATAGAAAGGGTTGATAAATACAAATACCTAGGAATCTGGATTTCACACAATAATGATCAAACAACAGAAATAAGGGCCAGGATAGAAATATCAAGAAATGCGTTTGTAAAAATGAAAACAATACTCTGCAACAAAGACTTTCGATTAGAACTGAGAGCAAGAGCTCTCAGATGCTACATGTTTTCCATACTGCAATATGGACTTGAAAGCTTGACATTAAAGCAAGAACACATAAATAAACTACAGTAATTTGAAATGTGGTGTTACAGGACGATGCTTACAACAGCATGGGTAGGTACAGAGGAAACGAACACGGTATTGTACGTATTGTATTGAATAAGTATTGCGAGAAATGGGCAAAGAATACGAAATAATAAACACAATAAAAATAAGAAAGTCACACGTATCTGGAACACATAATGAGGGGATAGCGATATGAAATGCTAAGACTGATAATACAGGGAAATATGAGAGAAGGAAGGAGTATAGGAAGAAGGAGATTGTCATGGTTGAAGAATTTAAGGGACTGGTTTAGTGCAGTTCAATAGAACCCTTCAGAGCAGCGGTACATAGAGTAAAGATAGTGATGATTATATCCAACCTACGATTGGGAGATGGCACCTAAAGAAGATCATATTGGGGTGCACACTTGAACATATCACTTTGAACAATACCGGGTGGTGAATCGTCAAACGGGCCATATGAAACTCAATGGTAAATTTTAAACTGTTGAATTCCTGCTTCCCTAATTATTTCACATCAAAATTCATGCGAAACTATTTGTAGAGAACTGAAATTTTTATTAAAAATAAAGGTTACATTTTCTAAGAATTCAACATATTCCAAAATTTTGCAAAAATGTAATACATTTGCCAGAGTATTATTTGTCCAATCGTGAGAAGTTTGTCCCCTAAAAATCATACGAACAAGCTGAATTTTGCTTAGAATATCAATTTTAGTACTCCAAAAAGATACACCACTACCTTCCCCCTAAAGCTCCGCAATAAGGATCGCAAAAGTGGCAAAAATCGCGCAACTTTTATTTAACAGCTGTAGAAACTGACTTCATCTGCAACAAAATGCAAAATTGTATAAAATTATAAGGCACTCAGGCGAGTGCCGACAGAAGTGAAAACTTCTGGCGAACCAAGCGCCTACAGGTACACACTCTATTCCTCCCCCACCTTCGGTCGAACTTATACGCAATTCAACTTATAGTATATAAATTACTAATATCTCGCCGTAGCGATGACGGTCGCGAGTTCAATGCTTTTTTCCATCCAAAAAGAAGTGCTATACCTATATTATACACGCGTTGCGTACGTGCTATGCTATTTATTTATACATACACATATATACGTACAAAATTTATTTCGGCGAAGCGATGACGGTGGCGAATTCAATGCTTTTACCCATCCACAAAGTGCACAACATCCCCAAAGAAGTTTTCACTTCAAAAATTTATTTCGCCGAAGCGAGGACGGTCGGCAATTTAATACTTTTTACCCATCCAAAAAGTGCACAACGTCCCTAAAGAAGTTTTCACTTCAAAAAGAAAGCTACTCTTTTCACCTATTAAACGCATTTTGATTTTTGTAGATAGGACACTCTAATCAAATGATATCGAATTTTTACCGTCGCACAGTGGGGCAGGAGAGCTAAAAAGTTGGCATAAAATGAAAATACCAAATGCAGTATTTTCTGTCGCATTCATTTTAATTAAATAGTACACAATCCTACATATGATTTGGCATCATTTTTTTCCCATTAAATCCCCCTTCACCAGTTGCGACGCGTCGCAAGGAGCACATGGTCCCGTGTTAACAATGCATAGGCCGCGATAACGTGATTCGACTTACGTTTGATCCACTTATTTCAAGTCAAAAGTTAATTTACCAGTAAAATTGGCTACGGATATTTGATCTTCAGGAAAGTGACAATATTATTACAGATGTGATATAATAATTAAGTAAATACAGTCTCTTATAATATGTTGTTTAAAATTACCTGTACAAAATATCAAAATATGCATTTTTCAAAAAGAGCAAGTGATTTGTTAGTGTTCCCAGACTGATCCAACTTTAATTTTGTTTTATTTTGAAAGCTTGAGTATTATTCTTCAAAAAGTCATTTTAACTTTTTGCTCATATTTGCTCCTTTTTTTATAATTGTATTTTTTGTGAGGTTATGTTGACCTAATTAAATTGAATAACACTCTATTCTAATTTTTGGTTATTTGCATAATTCAATTAAAATAATTCAAGAAAGTGTAGTAGATCCAAAACAAATTAAGATGTATTCCACTTTTTGTTGATTAGTAGTGATCCACTGATCACAAGCAAAAGAAACATAAAAAGAAAGAAATTAGAAGACCTGCCAGTGGAAGCACTGCATATTAGTGCATAATATATTATGTTTCAAATCTCCGAATGTGCAAGATGTTGACGTCACATCTGATGATTCTGATGATGATCTGTAGTTTAAGTTTTTCAATATTTTACTTACGAAATTTTATGTTATTTTTATAAATATGCGGTAAATGGTTTTAAAGAACAATTTGGTTAAACAATTTTTCAAAAATAATGTTAACACAATTGTTTTGAGATATAAATAATATTAGATAATAAATCTACATAAAAACAAGTAAATTAGACTGTAGATTTATTTTAAATTAAAATGACTAAACTTCAAATATCATTTAAATCAATATCGGTAGTAACTACGGACATGCAGCTTTGAAAATTTTGAGCTAAACACTTTTTGAACAAGCCATCCTTCAAGGAAAAATATTGTGCTTTAACACAACATCTGTGCAGCTTTTCCGCGCTGCTGCAGATAAAATTAAGATTGCCATGATGATCGCCAACATTCGGCACGGATAGGCACATTGAGAAGAAGAAGAAAACATTGAAAAAACATCGTTTTTGTTTATGTACACACAACTTATAATATTTGAAAAAAAAATTGGCCATAATATATCGACAATGACTTAATGCCAACTTATGTTGTCTCTTGCCCCACTGTGCGTCGAGTTCATACACATTTTATTAAAAAAAAAAAAAAAAAAAATTGATTTCGAGTGCGTAAATGACGTGACGTTTCAAATCACCAAGCGTTGTTTCAGAGAGAACGGTACTTTCTACACAAAAGTGCTAATAAACATTTTTGGGCAAAATTAACTCGGCTACATTTCTTATTTGAAACATCTTCAATTTTTTTGAACGGCAAATTATTGTTAAATCGGTTTTCTCACCCCCCCCCCCCCCTCCGAGGGGGTTTTAGGAGGAAATCTGAGTGTAGGAATAGCAAACTTTTTTGCATCTTCTTTAGGGTCCCAAAAATAACATCATTCTTAGCAAAATTCAGCTGGTTCGTATGATTTTTATCTTGATTTTATGTCAGATTGATTTTTGGATTTGTACATACAGACATTGTACCGGGTGTCCCATTAAGAATGGCTCTCGGCCATATCTCAGGAACCGTTTATAGTAGAGCTTTGAAATAAAAAATTTTATGACAAAAGTTGCCTCAGGAAAAGTCTGGAAATTATTTTCATAATTGTGGGACCACCGCTAGAGGGCGTAATTGAATATCAAAAATTAAAAAATCCAAATTTTACAAAATTTTCCTAACGAATGGGCACTGGAAATCCGATCGTCGTATTCTTCATAAAATTCTACGCATATTTGATTTGACAAGTTTAGGTCTACCTTTGTAAATAAGAGGTGGGGGTGAGTGGGAACCTTGTTATGAAAAACTGGCTGTGAGTCCCGTTCTGCTTAATCAAATTTTGCAAACTTGGTCTTGTTGAAGACAGATCTTTTTCGTCAATGTAAAAGTTATGATTTCGAACCAACTTACTGAGTAATATGCCAGCTAGAAGGCGTTATTTAATTTTTTTCAGAAATCTAGTGTTCCTTGGAAAATATTAAATACAAACATGCATTTTTAATACCATATTACAAAATTAGACAAAATTAGGAACAGAATAGCGAAAACCGCATGTTAATACCTTTTTTCTATCTCGAGATATCTTACAAAACGTGTAAATTTAAAAACATAACTGTTACTGTCACCGGTAAACGAAATAATTCATTAAAAGTAGTGTGCTATGGAAACAACAAAGAAACATTTTCCAGCTGTCAACGTATATTAGGTCTTTTCAACGCTTGTCATTTGTTTCGAGCCTCGTTCATATCTCGTATATTAATATTATACACGGATTATACGGCATATGACAGAGGCTCGAAACAAATGAGAAGCGTTGAAAAGCCCTATTACAAAGAAATAAAAACAACTATTTAGTGATGACATAAACGTTCAAATTTTTGCCCATCATTTTCGTTGCAAACATTTACTCTTTCAAGAGTAGATTGAACAGCAGTCTCAATTTCTGCTCTCGATATGCTTTGAATGGCGTTTAGTATTCTCTGGATAATGTATTCTAGAGTAGTGTATGATGGGCAACAATTTGAATATTTAGGTCGTCACTAAGTAGTTCTTTTTGTTCTGTGTTATATTTAATTTTAATAGTATTGTTTCTCTTTATATTGTTGTTTTAATTAATTATATTTTTATACGTTGACATCTGGAAAATGTTATTTTGTTTTTTTCCACAGCACACTACTTTTCATTAACTTAGTTTACCGGTGATAGTAACAGTTATGTATAAAATTTACACGTTTCTCGAGATATCTTGAGATAGACAAAAGGTATCGACATGCGGTTTTCGCTATTCTATTGCTAATTTAATCTAATTTTATAAAGTATGATTAAAAATGCATACTTGTATTTAATATTTTCCAAAGAAAACTAGATTTCTGAAAAAAATTAAATAACGCCTCCCAGCTGGCTTATTACTTATTAGGATGGTTCAAAATTATCACGCTTACATTGAAGAAAAAGATCTGTCTTCAACAAGACCCAGTTTTCAAAATTTGATTTAGCAAAACCGGACTTACAGCCATTTTTTCATAACAAGGTTCCCACTCACCCCCACCTCTTATTTGCAAAGGTAGAGTTAAACTTGTTAAATCAAATATGCGCAGAATTTGATGAAGAATACAATAATCGGATTTCCAGTGCCCCTTCATTAGGAAAATTTTGTAAAATTTAGATTTTTTTATTTTTGATATTCAATTACGCCCTCTAACGGTGGACCCACAATTATGAAAATAATTTCCAGGCTTTTCCTGAGGCAACTTTTGTTATAATTTTTTTTATTTCAAAGCTCTACTATAAACCGTTCCTGAGATATGGCCGAGAACCATTCTTATTGGGACACCCGGTACATTTTGGATTTGTACATACTCTGGCAAATGTAATTTTTATTGTATTTTTGCAAAATTTTGGAATGTGTCTAGTTCATGGACGTATAAACACAAATGGACTGAGTTATTTACATAAAATTGTGAAGCCAAAATTATGTGAATAGGTCACAATCTAAGCACCTTCACATGTTGTCACGTTTTTTTTATTAAAATTTCTTATTCGCGTATCGCTGGAAATGTTATTTCTTATTTTATACTCTACAGATGCTATCAAACTAAAATAATAATTTTTCAGTAATATTAATTTACATAGATTGAATTGTAATTACAATATCAAGTGTTCATATCATTGAATAATAGGTATCAACCAATTATTGTATATGTAGAAGCACTGACAACTATTTATAAATGGCAACGGTGTTTACATTTCTCTGTCATACAAACGTCTTGTAAGTTGTCAAAAGTTTGTTTACTTTTTAAGTTAGAGGAATAGTTGTTTTTCGCTATTTTGGCTCTATTTTGAGTGATATTTGTGAAAAGTGAAATAAGCATATCATAATAATGGTGCTACAGTGTTGCATTTGCAAAAAACGAAATATTTATATCCCGATCTTTCATTTCATTTGTAAGTAGGTACTGTTTATAGAAAATGAGGAAGTCTGTTTACATTTTAAAATGTCTTTCATAGGCGTACCATTAGGTTCCTTCATATTAAGGTACTGAACAAGATATTAGTTCATTAAATTAGTATTATAGACATTTTTAAATTGTAAGTAGAAATCATCTGATTAAAAAAGATCTGTTTAGTAGGCTTTTAATTTGATATTTCTCATGGATTCAAATAAATTAGTGAAATAAATAAAAATCATTTATTTTTCTAAGTAGGTATCCGAATACCTAATATTGACGATCGAACTAGTTGGGTAGCAAATTTAGGATAAAACATAAAGATTTCAAAATATTTTTTAATTGATTTGTTTTATCATAGCATTATTTGATACCTGTTAAAAAATTAACTTGGGCTTAACTATATTGACATTGTATTAATTTTAATAACAAATAAAATTGTATTTTATTTTTTCTATAAAAACGTGATTGTTAATAGTTATACTGTTTTTTTTTTTAATTAAATTCTTTGAACGTGTTTTTATAAATTATTACTACTTTCAATTATTAACGTCTGAATAATTATCCCCACGAGTAAAAATTCAAGCACGCTTATGCTCATTGAGGAAGCATCACTTTCTATCGAAGCTTCAAAACAGTGTGTGTTCAAGGTATCTTATTGCTGGGTCCATCTGTGTTTATACGTCCATGGTATAATTCATGGTATAATTCGTAGAACAAATCTAACATTTGTTTTGAATAGAGACTTTAGTTATCTACAAATAGTTTCTTATGACTTTTGATGTAAAATAATTAGGGAAGCAGGAATTCAACAATTTAGAATTTCCCATTGGGATTCCTATGGCCTGTTTGACGATTCACCACCCAGTATACAGTTTTAAAAGAATCGAATAACTTAATAACTTCTATTTGTACTAAAAGGTGGCTACCTTTCCTTTCAGAGCTGCGCTTACTTTATACACTGCGGTGGAATAAGTGTTGCCCCCCCCCCCCTGTTAACTTGTTTATTTTAAGAATATAAGCAAAACGCTCGGACCGGTCGATTTTTAAACTAACCATAGTATATTATAGCATCAACGTTTCGAACTTTACGCGATCCCTCTTCAGGTGACAGCCGTAACTTTGATTTTTTTAAATGGGAAAGTACATCATGTGACACCTCATTTAAAAGCTCTTAAAGTACTGATTTCAAAAATGTATAATAATTTAATCCTATTTGAGAGCGTAGGCGAAAAATTTCGGTCGAATTCTTTCTAAATGCAATCATTTTTTTTTCGAATCCTGAAAAAACTAATAAATATTTTTGAAAATTTTAAACGCAGAATGAAATATTACAGTATTCTCGATGGTCCAAAGTCCCTGAGAACTCCTATAATGTTTATTTTAATAAGTCACAGTGGTGAAAAAAAGAGAAAATTTAGTGTAATTTTTAATTTCAAATATATCATTCAAAAGAAACTTTTTATTTATTCTAAGGGACTGTCAGCCCTCGGTAATAATATAATCTTTCATTCTGCGTTTAAATTTTTCAAAAATACTTATTAGTTTTCTCAGAATTCGAAAAAAATAAATGCGTTTAAAAAGTGTTCGACCGTAATTTTGCGCCTACGATCTCAAAAAGGATTAAAGTATTATACATTTTTGAAATCAGTATTTCAAAAGCTGTTAAATGAGGTGTCACGTGATGTACTTTACCATTTAAAAAAATCAAAGTTATGGCTGTCACATGAAGAAGAATCGCGTAAAGTTCGAAACGTTGATGCTATAATATACTGTGGTTAGTTTAAAAATCGACCTGTCCGAGCGTTTTGCTTATATTCTTAAAATAAACAAGTTAACAGGGGGGGGGCAATACTTATTCCACCGCACTGTATTTGTTTTCCTTAATAAAAATTGATTCATTGCACATATGTAGGTGTATTATTTTTCAGGTAAACAGACTTCTAAATAATCATATCCCTGTTTTTCTAAATCCATTGCCTTCTAGTTAAGTCTTATTTATTTTCCTTTTCTTTTGCCATTGATTCGCATTGTATCTCAGTGTAATACTTATGCTGAGGCCACACTAACGTTAACGTTTAACATTCATTATCGTATTAATTTAGACACAAAAAATTATGCGGATTAAAGGGACTGGCCACACTTATTTTAGCGCGTTTCAACGCGATAAGTGATGTAATGAAGTCCTTTGATGTGTCGAAGCAACCGCCACTCAGGTTATCGCCTAATGCTTAACGTGATTAATAATACCAATAACAAATTAGCGCGCTAAGTCGTGGCCACACGTCTCTTTAATGTCAAATAATTAACGGCATTAGACGTTAGTGTGGCCCCAGCATTACGAATATGAAAAAATGTAGTATTTTTAATGTGTTGTGGGTAAGTCGGTTGATATTTCCAACACGTTAATCGCCGAAATGAAGCCCACCTCCAGACCCAACTTGACAGACTACAACAGTTTACGCTATTAGTGAAGGTTGCTGTATGGGTGCCGGAACGTGTACGACCACGGGATCTGAAAGCCAACTGTCAGGTGTCATGGCGATTAACGTTTTAAAGTTTAATTGTTTGTAAATTTGTTTTATTTTTTACAGAGGTTTAATTTTGATAGCAGTCAAGGTATGTTTTAACGTAACAGTCAAGGAATACGCAATTTTGGTAATATAATTATATAACATATATAATATAATTATAACAGCTGTTCGCAAGATGGTTTCTCTCAAAGAGGAAGTCATTTAAATCTTAAAATGAATTTTTATACCCTTAATGTCTAATACACTACTTATAACTTAGAATGAAACCTAAAGAACCCAATACAATGTAAGCTATTAGATTCTTCCTCCTTCCTGGTCTGGACAGTTTTAGACTTTGCTCCTGTATTTCAAGCTGATGATGGCTCGGTAAGAGCCGAAACGCGTCCTTGTATGACATTTTTATAATATACATTTTTGTGGTACCTCTTTGAGTTTTCTACTTTCTTAAATTAGATGGAGTATATATCATTGGAACAACAATAACAAATTGAAGCATAAAATATAAAATAATATTAAATTAAAAACTTTATTGGGACCATTTTCTAGTTACACTTCCGTGGCTTCTAAAAATGCAAGCCAAGCGGATGCTGGAGAAAGCGGTCCCAAGCCAAGTTTTTAATATATTATTTTATATTATATTAAATTGAAAACTTTGACTTACAAAATATTTCAATTTGTGTATCTTACCTTGCTCTCGTATATAATCCCTCTCCTGCATATCCAGCATTCTTCTCATGATTCCTGGATACTTTCTCTTGAATGACTTAATACCTAAGAATTGAGCTACTTGTTCTTGCAGCATAAACGGCCCATTTCCTTTCCAATAATATTCGGATAAGAGATCAGCCGTGATCACATTGGTATCGGGTTCTTGTACTTCCAAACGAGGTGCTTTACTAGGTCTAGAGGGGGTTTTTCCACTTTCTGTTGTTCCGGTACTGTGAACTGAACTTTGCGATTCTTCCACTATGTCAGATGAGGTAACAACCTAATTTGTAACAAAACATAAAATCATTTATCACAATATACAGTCTTGAAGTAGAAATTGCATAATTTGTCAAACTATACTATTAATGAATACATACAAAAATTAAGTACACATTCAGAAGTAGGTATAAGAAAGTACAACCAGAAAATATTTATTAATCCCATAAGTGTAAACAAAAAAGGCTACTGATACAAAAGGCTGGCGAAGATGGTATTTCAGCGTGTGTATATGTACAAATTTAATTGTAAGCAATTGATGTTACGGAAAAAAAGTTTCAGTCAATTTCATGTTAATATTAATATGTGAAGAATAATAATATATTTTATAATCAATGAAACAAGCAAAACCATATTCCTGTACATCTACATATCGTTTGAAATGTACTCGCCTGTGAGACCGCAGACATTCAGATTCAATAAACGTCTCTTTAAGACAATGAAGTCGACTTTACTAAGTAACAAGACATTTACTCAACACACACACATACACACACTGCATATTACTCCTCATGAGCTAGTGATAGTAATTACGTGGCTAAAGGTTCCAAACCAAGGCCAGAAAACAAAAAAAAATCCTTGAAATATTTTCTTTGATCATTAAAGCCCACGCCCACTCAAAGATAATGTTCCATTAGTCAGTTATTCTGGATACTTAGTTTGATACACCTTTGGCATTTAGTGTTTTACTTAGTACTTTCGTTGAATAAAATTAACTGGTTGTTGTGCGTGATGGTATGATCTTCTGATGAAAATAAGTATTTGCACTATGTTTGGTTGTTCCAGGATATACTGATTTACAATTACAGGAATGAGGTGAATTTCTAGAGTAGACAATGGTTCTTTTGGATCTTTATCCACTTAGACTTCCTCGTATACTTTAACCATCTTTTACAAGATTTAGTCATAGGACTCTAATAATAAACTTACACAACTACTGGACAAGAACACTTGTGAACAAATAAGTGAAACGCTACACAACCAACTATATTCTGAGCAAAATTGATCTACCAGACCAGGCTAACAAATTAGAAAAAACGTACAAAAGGTATAATATACCTGATACCTCATATCATATTTGAATACACCATATCGAGAGGAGTGGTAAGGAAAACATTTTCAATGAACTCGATATCCAAGAAATTCCCGCTCATGCAATGTTTAAAATACAATATAAAATCAAGAAAATGTTCAAATTTTTTGGTAAAGTACAAACCTGCTTGGCTGGAGTCTGAGCTCTGCTATTAGTTTCAGCGCTCATTCTAGTTTCTTCATCGACGATCATGACTTCTGAGGGAATGCTGGTACTGCTACAACTTACTGAAGATATTTCCGGATTGGAAGATTTAGGTAATGAGGTACCTGAAACCAGATACAACAATAAATTAGATGATAAAAAAGTTGCTGATGTAAATACATACTGACCATATGTTAACAAAAATAGAGATAAAATATAATTCAAATTATTAACATATGTTACAGTTCAAGTTGATTATCCAGTTGGAGTTGACTCCAACTAGTTGGAGTCAACTCTAACGGCTGGTTTCAGTAAAAGTTGATTATAAATATAAAATGAAGATTTATATTCAACATTTACTAGTAAAAGTAGACTCCAACTAGGAAAAGTATACTCTTCCCAATGCCATTTAGTAAAAGTTGATTCTGATTCACACAAACAGCCGATTCTAGAAATCAAATGTTACTGAATATGTTCAAATTGGTCTAGGCTGTATCGTCGTCCCCGTTAGGTAAATTACTACGATTCGAATTTTTTGCACAAACTTGCTCAAAAAGAGGTCCTTATAACAAATCTACTGGGTGCCAGGCAGTACCTTGATCGATAAATTGTTTAAACAATTTTTTTTAGACAAATTCACAAAAATAATTTTTTCACTTCGAACAATTTTTTTTAGATCATTTGGGTTATTCTGAACAAAAAAAGGTATTTTGTGATTTTTCTCTAAAATTGATTGTTGTCGAGTTATACGCGATTTAAAATTTGCAACATACGAAAATGACCATTTTCAAGGCTTAATAACTCAGTTGAAAATTATTATGAAAGTCTGAAAGTCACCAAATAAAATTTTAACGACCCCCCTACAAGATACTGAAGAAATTTTTGTTATTATTTTATTACTAAGCGGTTATTTTTAATTATTAACAATGAGCGCTAGGAGCGTATTGACGCAGTTATCAATGTGAGTGCGAGTGAGATGCACCATTGCACCATTTTGACATTCAAAAATTCAAACTTCTGTCAAACCACAAAACTGTTAAAACTTTTTTTGTAATTTATTGCTCACATGTCATCACCATGACAAGGCGAAAGTTCTTCTTCTTGTGGTGCTTTCTCCTTTAGTGGAGGTTAGCGACTACACTGGTAAATTTGTCTCTGTCCAATGCGGCTCTAAACAAAGATGTTGAATCAAGGCCGGTCCCTTATGTGTCCCAGGTAGCTAACTTTTCTGACTTTAATGATTTTTAGCAGTTCCCTATCTGTACATTCTCTCAGAACATATTCGTTGGTGGTGTGAGTTGTCCAAGGTATTTTCAAGTCTCTTCTATAAAGCCAGAGTTCAAAGGCGTCCAACTTGTTCATCAGTGTTGTGTTGTGTCCAGGCCTCCGTAATCAAGTTGATTGTTGAACCAGCAACCAAGATATTTGTACTGGCTTACGTATTCAAGCTGTTGGTGTTTCACATATTTATTGGAAGAGGTAAATTTTTTTTCCTTGATATTCTTATAACTTTGGTTTTCGCAGTATTGATCGTCATCCCTATTTTTTCACAACTCTCAGTAACCCTGTCCAACAGTATCTGCAGACTATGGTCCGAATCAGTCATTAATACTGTGTCATCTGCATAGCGGATGTTATTTACTCTCTGACCGTTTATCCTGATTCCTTCTGAAGAGTGCGATAAAGAGTTCGCAAATATTACCTCAGAGTAGACGTTAAAAGTATGGGTGATAGCACACAACCCTGCCTAACACCTCGTTGTATTTCAATTGGCCTTGACATATTACCATTGGTCTTTATGATTGCTGTATGATTCCAATAAATAGCCTCTATAATTTTAGAATCTCTTTTGTTGACTCTGATGTCGTTCAATTTTTCTATCAAGGTCGTGTGCTTCATCCTATCGAACGCTTTCTCAAAATCTACCACCGCAAATAATGATATGTACCACCAGTGGTACATGTACCACAGATTGAGAACCGCTGCTTTACATAATATGAGATAGAGTAGATAAAAATTATTTTTGTGAATTTGGTTAATCAAAATTGGTTAAACAATTTTTCGACCGCGGTACCGCGTGACACCCTGTGTATTTGTTATAAGGATTGTTATACGGATGTATTTCTTTGAGTAAGTTTGTGCAAAAAATCGAATCAGAATAATTTAACGGGGGCGACGTTACAGACTATACTAATAAGTAGTTGAAACGGTCAAAACAAAGAAACGCACACTCATCAAAAGTGCACTTGAGATTCTCGTATAATCAACATTTACTGAATCGATCCAGGAAGAGTCAACTCCAACTAGTAAAAGTTGATTTGAATTTTTAAAATCAACTTTTACTGCTCGTTTCAGTTGGAGTTGACTCCAACTAGTTGGAGTCAACTCTAACTGAGAATCAACTTGAACTGTAACATATACATATTTATAATTCTTGGTAAAAAGGGAGCGACCGGATTCAGGGCTTACAATACAATGAAGGGGTATACATATAACAATAAGACACTGAAACTTAATAATCTGCTCAAACAACTGTAGTGACATTAATTTGTAATACATATTGTGACAGTATTGAAAAAAAAGTGTTCAATGTTGTTATATAAAATCAACTTCCATTAAGTAATGGTCAAATCCACAACTTATATATTGTAAACTGCCAAACTGATTGTCCCGACAATTAGTCAATAGTAATATTTTATGAATAAAATAAAAAAAATATTTTTATTCTATTTATAATTTCCTTTAAAAATCACGCCTTGTCTAACAAAATACGCACAATCTCCTACAAATATGTTGTTTCTTTAGTCCTGTTTTTCTACTATTTACTCCATCTACGCTAGTAGAAAAGATAAAAAAAAAGAATATCACGGCCCATTAACATTTATGAGTCAAACAAGCGGGAAGATGCAAACTTAAGACAAAAGAGATTAACACAGCTCTATAAACCAAAAATTCTTTGAGTGAATATGTAGAAACTAATAACGACAAAAATTATGGAAATCAAAGATCGAAGTTCTGGGTTCATATCACATGTCAATATAAACCCCAATATCAACAAACTAAAAATTAGCACCAATTAACCAAGAACGCAAGAAATAGAAATGGCCATAGAAAAACTGAAAGCAGCCGGCCCTGACAATATTCCAGCAGAGTTGTTAAAAGCTTGCCCAACCATAACAAAGCTAATCAAATCACTTTTGCAAATACCTGGAGAGGAAGAGTTCCCCACAGAATGGAAAATGAGACTTATGCCCGATTTCACCAACGATACCTAAACAGTTGCCTTGTTAAGTAATTCTTATCGATAGGAACTTCCTAAGTCAATACTTAAAAACAATAGCGTTTCATAACTAAAAGAACTGCTTATCTAGGAAATTCTTTCCTAGGTATTAATTCGGGTATGTTTGAACTATTTTTGATAAATAAAAAGAAGAATAAGATGACAGTTCCGTACTTTTTCGATTATTTGTCATTACTGTTTGTTTGCCAATTTGGTTTTATTCAGTTTTGTACTGTTATAGTTATTTTATTTAGTATTTAGTTATTTGTGAATTAAGTTCGTATATAATAAATATAGTTTTGTATGTTATTTGTATATGTACAGTGAAATGGAGGAAGAGAAAAGAGTTGTAAATTTCACATATGACGAAAAATTAAAGTTAGTTGAATTGTCATTAATAAAATAATTTTAAAATAAATAATACGTTGAAAATTGCTTTTTATTATTAATTTTTAATGACACACTTTTAGTGATATCATGAATGGGTTTTTGAAACACAACACTAGTTTGTTAGGTAGTAGGTAGACTACATAATTTTGTCAATAGACCTGTAAAAAACTCCAAATGATTTTCTATATTTTCCAACACATATTATACTCGTATTATTAGTATATTTATAAGATAATACAAAATTACAACTACTAAAATTACAGAATAACAGAAATATTAAGGTAAGAAGCAAATTATTGACAAACGTCACAAGTACATTAGTCAAAATTGTAAAAATATAACGTGCCTGTCAACGATAAGTAATACCTAAAGTTTAGGGAGATCGAAAACCGTATCCTAACGTAAGGTAATGCTTAATCGGTTTAGGCAATTCTTATCGTATAGTGAAATCCGTTTTAGAGTTAGGAAGTACCTAAACCCACTTAGGTAATTCTTAAATATTTAGGTATCATTGGTGAAATCGGGAATTAGAATAAAGATTCCAAAAAAGGGTGGCAAAAGATATTGCGAAAACTGGAGAGCACTCACACTTCTGAACACCATAAATAAATTAACAGCAATAATTCTGTGACTGAGGTGAGTAAGCACATAAGTCAAATTTACCGAATTTTTGTGTCAGAACGCCCTTTGTGTCAGAACTTGGCTATAATGATCCCTGCTGCAGTAATAATACTGGTAATTAAATCTTATATTCTTCTAATTTCAATTGTTGCAAAACCTAACTTGCAGGATTCGAGTTGTAAGCTAATTGTCATTTTGGTTACAGAACAAAACTATGTATCGGAATATCTTCAAAGCGCTCAGGATGAACCAATTATTATACAAGAATTAACTTCATCATCTACGTTTGTTCAACCAACAAGCTGGTTATCGGAATATGTTGAAAGCGCTGAGGATGAACCAAAAACTATTCAAGAATTAACTTCTCCATCAATGTCTTTTCAACCAGAGCAACACAAAAATTCAAACAGTACAGATGGAATATTATTTTCAGAAGGTTGGTAATATTAATATAAAATTACTAAGTGGTAACATATTTTATTGTTCCAGATCAAAATTCAACTTTACTGGTAAAACCTACAAATGAAGATGGTTCAGATGATGAGTTGATAGAGGATCCGCATTACATTCCTGAAAGCAATACCGTTTTGATTACAAATGAAAATACTACAAGAAAACGCAGATTAGAGCGTAAAAGATCACGTCAACAGCTGGAAAAACTACTGGACACAAGAAAGGCTAGAGAATTAAGGAAAAAAAAATCGTAATTCCGTTAAGTCATATGTTACAAAAAAAGGTAAAATCATTCCAGAAAGACCATTTCAAACTCTGCCATTATGCCGTGCTAAATGCAAAACAAAAATCACTGAAAGTCAGCTGAAAGAAATTTTTTCCGAATATTGGAGTTTAGGCAGTTACGACAAGAGAGCAGCTTATATAGCCAGTCTTTTCACCATACATGACAAAAAATCACACAGGCCACGTACAGACGATCCAGACAAAGAAAAATTTCGTCTTAAAACCAACAAATATTTTTACGAATAAATGGTAGCCATATTTCTGTTTGCCGTAAGTGCTTCCTTGTTTGTGACTTTCAATGAAACAGAAAATTTCCTAAAAGTTATCGCTTAAAAAAAAAGAGCATCACCTGGAGAAACAAAGACTGATTCTTTCCAAGGAAAGAATATTCCACTTAACAAGTGGTCTGAAAAAAGTTAGAAGAAGCCATTAAGCATATTCTGAGTTTCCCGAGTTACGAAAGCCACTACTCACGCGGCCAAAGAAATAAAAAGTTTCTACCATCACATCTGACCCTAGAAGCAATGTATTCACTGTACAAGGAGTCATACCAAAATCCTGTGTCGTATCCGTATTATAGAACAGAATTTCATAAATTAAATCTATCGTTTAAAAAGCCTCAAGCTGATACTTGCCATAAATGCGACAAGTTTGTTATGGTACTGAAATGCACCGATGGAGCAGATAAAGAATCTGCAGCAATAGAAAAGGAAAATCATATAATCTCTGCAGAACAGGCATATCAGACTAAAAAGCAAGACAAGCTTTTAGCTCAAAAGACTAAAGGAATGAAATGTTTTACTTTTGATCTCCAGCAATGTCTACCAATCCCTTTTTTAAAGTCTTCAATCGCTTTTTACAAGCGATAGCTATGGACATTCAACCTCACTGTAATGGATGAAAATGGGAAATCAAAGCATTTCATGTGGCACGAATGTACTGCAACGCGAGGGGCCAATGAGGTTGGATCATGCTTGTATAAAGTGTTTCTAGAATTGCCTCCTGAAGTTACCCATGTTGTGCTTTATTCCGATACATGTGGAGGGCAAAATAAAAATTCACACATTTCATCCATGATTATGTCAATATTACAGAGGTCAGACGTAAACGTGCAAGTAGTTGATCATAAGTTTATGGTACCTGGTCATACCCACATGGAGGTGGATGTAGCACACTCGATGATCGAGAAAAAAAAGAAAAGATCGAATATAGACATTTTTCTTCCTCATGATTGGTATCAGCTGGTCAGATCAACAAGTTCAAAATTTGAAGTAGTGGAGATGGCCCGTAAGGATTTTTTCGATTTTGCTTCTCTGTTAAGGGGGCCATTGGCGTTTAGGAAAAAAGACGAGCAAGGAGAAACTTTTCGCTGGCATGACGTGCAATGGCTAAACTATAGAAAAGGGGATAATGGAAAAATATTTTTCAAAAAATCCTTAAATGTAGAGGAGCTATTTAAGGAAATGTCTTTTATTAGACGAAATGGGTTGGGAAATTTAGTTCCCCCATTGAAATATAAGATGGATGTGCCAATAAATAAAGAAAAAAAGAAGGATCTTCTTGATTTGCTTCCCTTAATCCCTACAACTTTTCACGGGTTTTATGAAAATCTACCATCGAGTGAAACAGCGTTGCTGGACTATCCAGGTATCGACGAAGATACTGATTAAATATAAAGTTATTATGTTTAAATATTTCATCAAGTTTTTTTAATGTTTATTTTTTTAACAAACTTCCTTTTTTGTAACAAATAAAAGATACTTTATGTAATAATATTATTTTAATAACCCTTCTCTGTAAGTGCAATAACACATAAGTCATAGACACGCTTGGGATCCAATGACATAAGTCACGAAATTCTTTTGACACATTTTTTATTTCATTTCTGGTGAAAATTTTGGAGAATGTTCTATATTAGTACGAGACATTTACATCGATAATTATAAAAACAACAATTAAAACCAAACAAAGTAAGTAATACGTAATTGTCAGCTATAAAACGGATTTAGCGGTACCCGGCGAATTTTAAATCGCTTCTACTGAAAACTAGGCAAAATGACTTACGCGCTTTCTCACATCAGTCACAGAATTATAAACAACCGATTGACAAACAGGGTGGAACCAATATTAAGGAAGCAACAAGCCGGTTTCAATCCAAACTGATCATGCATAGACTGAATTAACACACTTAAAGTAATCATAGAACAGTTGCAGGACTTCAACTCACCACTATTCATATGCAAAAAATATTTCCTAATAAAACAATTGAAATTGAATTCTTTGTTCTTCACCTTCATCAAAAAACAAAAGCTTGGATGACAGTAGAAATTCTTGAACTTATGGAAGAACGAAGAAAACAAAGCAAAAGACCTGAATAAATACAAAGAAATTCAGAGGAACATCAGAAAGAAAATTCGAGAGGAAAAAGAGAGGTCTCCGACAGATGCAAAGAAATAGAAGATCTGAATAAAAAGTATGATAGCTTTAATTTATACAAAAAAATCAAAGAAATGACAGGTTCTAGAAAAAGCACAAGAATGAATACCCTTAAAAATGATAAAGGGGATACTATTACTGATGTGAAGGAGAAATTGTGTCACTGGACCAATTACATCCAACAACTATTTAATGATGAAAGAGAAGAACTGTCATTAGAAACCACAGAGTATACCGGACCACCAATATTAAGAGAAGTTTAAAACTTATTGATGAAGATGTTATTGATGTATTGGTTGAACTCTTTAATATAATATATCAGACTGCCACAATCCCCAGACAATGGCTGCAATCGACCTTTGTAGCAATTCCCAAAAAGTCAAGTGCAATAACCTTCTCAGATCACAGAAAAATATCTTTAATGAGTCACACACTTAAAACATTTTTGAAAATAATACACAGCAGAACTGTTAAAACTCTTGAATACGAAATTAGTGACACACAATTTGGCTTTAGAAATTGTACCTTGATGTATGAGCATAAGAGATGCTTTGTTCGGCTTGAATGTGCTGGCCCAGAGATGCATGGACATGAGTCAGGATATGTACTTATGCATTGTAGACTTTGAAAAGGCATTTGATAAAGTTCAACAAAAAATGCTTGTAAATATATTAAAAAGGCAAAAATATTGACAGTCTTGATATGAAAATTATATCTAATATACAGTGAAACCTCGATTATCCGTCAGGGCACCGGACCAAGGGTCTGACGGATAATTAAAAAGAAGGTTAACAGAACATTAAAAAAAATGAAAATTGATAGTACAACTCTCAAATTTTATTTACAAGTTTTGTTTACATGTTTTGTTTTACAAGATAAGAGGAATTTTTGTTCGTACAATTGAATCAATTTGGTTTAAAATATTCTGAAATCTTTGTTTATTTTACTGATGCTTCACATTTTTCTTAATCCTCGTAAGATCATGCAATCTACTTTATTGGCTTCTTCTTGTCAAGAATACCACTCGATGAATTGTTGCATGTGCAATGCAGCTTCTCTAGCTTCTTTACGCAAATCTTTGTCAGTTGCAATAACATCATCGACATTTTCAGCTTCTGAAACTGTTTCGTCCGCCTCTTTTGCCATTTCATTGATTTCATCATCTGTCAGCAATCGATAGCCGTTTGCGTTCTTATTACAAATTAACAATTCGTTTATGTCATCTTTAGCCAATAAAAACAAAACAGCCATAACTTCATTTGTTACCACACTGTACATTTCAGCGAATTTCGTTTGGCTTATCGCAATGCTCAAACAAAATGAATTGATGACCCAATTTTTGTTTATGTAGTCAATACAACTTATGTACGGACCCTGACGGTTAATGGAGAGACGGATAATTGAGGTTCCACTGTATATTGGAATCAAGCTGCCAAGGTAAGAGTTGACAACCAGGACACCCAAGATATCAAAATACAGAGAGGAGTCTGTCAGGGTTGCGTGCTGTCCCCACTACTCTTCAATGTCTACAGTGAAGCGGTATTTCAAGAAGCGCTCTCAAATTCAATAGAAAGTATATCTATCAATGGAGAAGTTGAACAACTTATGTTTTGCAGATGATACAGTAATAATAACGGATAACAACAATGATTTACAGAACGTAATGCAACACCTTAATGAACGCTGTCATGAGTACCAAATGAAGATGAATTTAAAGAAAACTAAATGCATGATCATGACTAAATCAGCACACGCAAACATCCAATTGACTATTGAGGATACTGTAATTGAGAGTGTGGATAACTACAAATACTTAGGAACATGGATAACATCAAATGTAGACCAAATCAAAGAAATTAAGACACATATTGAGATAGCACGTACATCATTCACTAAACTTAAAAAGTTTAAGTTGTTGTTGGGATAAAAGGTTAGAACTACGTCTAAGGATGCTTCGGTGTTACGTGTTTTCTACTCTTCTCTATGGCTTGGCAGCGTGGATATTAAAACAAGTCGATCTAAATAAGTTGGCTGCCTTTGAATTTTGGTGTTACAGAAGAATCCTACGAATATCATGAATTCAAAGAATGTCAAACGTGGAAGTAACTAGAAGGATAGGAAATAAAGCAGAAATAATACTAACTATCAAAAGACGAAAACTTGAGTACTTGGGACATGTGATGAGAGGGCACAAATACTCATTATTACAACTTATTATGCAAGGCAAAATCCGAGGAAAGGGAAATGTGGGAAGACGAAGAACATCCTGGCTTAAGAACCTAAGGGAATGGTTCGAATGCAGTAGTGAAGAGCTATTTAGAGCGGCAGTCAACAGGGTCCGCATTACCATGATGATTTCCAACCTTCGATAGAATATGGAACTTAAAGAAGAAGAAGTTCTTTATCTCCAACTAATAAATGCCCTTTATTTCAAATTATTATTTGTGATCCTATCAATTCGTAAAATACTGTATCTATGTGTCATACACCTACTTTTGGGGAACTGTATCAATGTTTATTAACTACTAAAGAAGTATAAAAATAAACTTACCTAATTGTGAAAATAGTTTTGGTGTTGCTGGTGGCGCCAATATGGACGGAGAACTTTTCCCATCAGCATCTAACACAGATTTTCCAGTTTCTACTTCATCTTTTTCTGTACTGGAACCTTTAATATCGGTTTCACTTTTCTCTTCATGTAACGGTATTTTCTTTTCGAAGCTCGTTTCTGTTTCCACAGAATCAACTTCCATCAACTGAACTGGCTCTTCTGGCGTAACTTTAAGATCTTCCTGATTCTCTTTTACATTCTGAGTTGTCTCCGATCCTTTTTCGGATAATTGCGAATCTTCTGATTCTATTTCTATAATATCAGGCTCTACAGACTTCTCAGCGGACTTTCTAATTATATTCGCTGTTTCCTTAACTGTTGACTTTTTATCTGGAATAGCTATAATATCAGGCTCTACAGACTTCTCAGCGGATTTTCTAATTATATTCGCTGTTTCCTTAACTGTTGACTTTTTATCTGGAATAGCTATATCAGGCTCTACAGACTTCTCAGTAGACTTTCTAATTCTATTCGCTGTTTCCTTAACCGTTGACTTTTTATCTGGAATAGCTATATCAGGCTCTACAGACTTCTCAGTAGACTTTCTAATTCTATTCGCTGTTTCCTTAACCGTTGACTTTTTATCTGGAATAGCTATAATATCAGGCTCTACAGACTTCTCAGTAGACTTCCTAATTCTATTCGCTGTTTCCTTAACCATTGACTTTTTATCTGGAATAGCTATAATATCAGGCTGTACAGACTTCTCAGTAGACTTTCTAATTATATTCGCTGTTTCCTTAACCGTTGACTTTTTATCTGGAATAGCTTCGTCTAATATAACAATCACTTCACGGGTAGGCGTAAAACCACCAGCTTTTCCTAATTTAGATTTGTCCGATGGTCCAGCCTTATCCGAGGGATTTTCAGTAGATTTAGGATTTTTATCTTTATCAGAAGTAGATACCTCTTCTTCTTTTAGGGTGCCCGTAAATGAGTCCTAAAAAGGGAAAAGAATTAGTAAATTAAGAGTATAAACACAAACATAGCTTAAGGGACCCGCATGTATTATAAAAAAAAAAAGAAAAAACCGACTAAAAACAGATTTCGAGCCCCCAGTAATACATTTGTGTAGAACTCTTAATCATTGGTCAAAACTGTTTAAGACAATTTATACATTACGTTGTGTTATTCAATCCATCCTAGAAGTGATAGGGAATATTATCCACTTCAATTTTTAACAATACTGGAAAAAGTATTGTTTACACTGCTTATTTGAGTGATTCGGCTTAACTAGAGGAAATATCAGGTACTCCTTGTGAATATCAATGAATATTAATGCAGAACACTATTTTTTTAAGTTCACTTGAAAAGTTCAATTAAAATAAACAATTTGAAAACATGTTAAGCAAGAATTATGTGTATTAAAAAAAATTGTAATTTTTCTTCGGTAGTCAATATATCAAAAGCTAACAATATCACTATTCAAGAGGAATTCTTATGTTAAGATCTTTCTGCTTGGTTTTCAAAAAGCTCAGAGTAAGTATCACACCGGTTTTGTATCCTGTTCCCTCCTATTTTTAGAAAGTTATCTGTTTTAGTCTGATTGATCTACTTTTATAATGGCCTCTGGCTATTTTATCTACTATTCTAGTTCTGTTCATTGGTTTCTTGTATTTTGGTGGTTTTAATTCCATTAGTTTATTTCTACTATCCATTATATTGTTTTAACTTGAAATATCTTATGCATCAGCGCTTTATTTTACTAGATTGTTTCCCTTTATAATTAGGTTTGTCACTACTGCCTTCTAATTTTTGGATTTGATGTTACATTTGTGCTGACTTTAAATATTTTCTCAGAAAATTTTGTTTCCTAAAGAAATAAAATATTTTGAATTACTAATAATGATGAAGGTGGATTTCACTCAGAATGAAATTTGAGTACAGTCATCAGCATAAAGAATTCTAGAACTAACAAAAAATTATTCTAAATTCAGGTTTGCCTTAAAGATATAGGTCTGGATCCCGCGTATGAAAAAAAAGTTGATTAAAAGCAAGCTGAAAATTTGTTAATAGCTTAAGGGTGTCTAGTCGGACAAACTTTGATATATGGGAACACTGGAACAGGGGAAGTTTTAATTGTGGAACAGGTTAAAAATTTGGAACGGTCAGACCACGAAAACGGCACATCTATTATGTCCGACAGAACAGACTGAAACTCTCCGAACAGAGATTAAACTCTCATGCAAAAATCAGACTGCTATTTATAACCAAATGGGCGTTTTAATGAGTGGAACATGTAGAATATGTCAAATGACAGGAATTATGACAGGTGATAAATAGCAGTCTGATTTTTGCATGAGAGTTTATTCTCTGTTTGGAGAGTTTAAGTCTATTCTGTCGGACAAAATAAATATGTCGTTTTCGTAGTCTGACCGTTCCAAACTTTTAACCTGTTCCACAATAAAAACTGCCCCTGTTCCAGTGTTCCCATATATCAAAGTTTATCCGACTAGACACCCTTAAGCTATTAACAAATTTTCAGCTTGCTATTAATCAACTTTTTTTCATACGCGGGATCCAGACCTAATATCATTGAATGGAGATTCATAATATACCTTACTAGGTGAAACAAAACAAAGAAACAAAATATAAAATTATAACTCATAACAAACCGAACAAAAATAATTAATGAGAGTTCAAGGAATACATATTCTTATGTATCAATAATTATTTAGAGAAGAAAAAGATGAAACGGAAAGAAGAAATGGAAGAAAAAAGTGGCCAAAACCAGAAATAATGATACTGATTTGCGGCAAGATAGACAAGGACTAAGCAGGATAAAAAATACAACCTGTCATTTGCATGTAAGTTAGCACAATTTCTCCTGCTTAACTGCTTGGGAAATTAAACGAAGTTGTTTGCGAGAAACTGTAATCTTAGTTAACTAAAAATCTTCCAATATAAACAAAAAATATTTTGAAAGCACTTTTCTAGAGTAAAAAAGCGTTTTTCTTTAAAAATATGGTACACAAATGCTTTACAGAAAAAATATACTACAGAAAAACTTTTCTTTGTTAAATTGGTAAAAAAAAAACGTTAAAAACAACGGCAAATAACAACTGCTTATATTTTTTTAGTCAAATTTTACAACTTCATATTAAACACTATTATCCGTATGATGTTGCAGTAGTCACTACCACGTGTATTTAAATATCTACAATTAAATTATACTTTGTATCCTTCCTGACCGAAAATCCCTTAAAAGAGTAGATATTTTAAAACGATAAAAGACTACCCAATAACAATAACAAAAAATATAAACTGAAAAACTTATAAATTGCAATTAAATGCGTATACCGAACACCGAAACTGAAATATACTCACAATCCAAACATAACCTATAAATTCTGCTTTGATCTTGGCCACGCAAACAAAAAATAAATAATATAACAAAAAGTAGAAACGTACAATAATGATGAAGCACTTATTACACGCGTTTTTTTATCATAGTTTCTTTATCAACGTCAACATTTTTATAATTCGAAACATTTATCAAACAAACATCGACGAATCATAAACTAAACCACATCGACAATCGATTTACATAATTTTATTTTCATTCAGGAGTGACTGTGAATGCAGGTATATTAAAAAATGTAAACGAATAATACTCGTATTTCGTATAAGTTTTTGCCTATCAAGTTCGATTTGAACTACTTCTGTATTGAACGAGACAAAAACGATGTTAAAAATAAATCCAAAATTGTAGTACGACGCAGCAGGTGACCAGTCGGCTATTTTTAGTAGGACGCACAGTTTGTTACATTTAATTCATATTCATGGGCTTATTGTAAGTGTGGAAGCGAAAATTTTCGAGGCAATTGATAAAACGCAGCGAGCAGTATATTAATAGTAGAACTAAAAATTCACTTTATTTTTTGGAGTGAAAATTGAACTGAGACAGAGTACTTAAATGTTTGGATATACATACATACTTATACAGGGTAGCTAGAACTTGGTGTTAAAAAAATATACAAATATTTGATTGATTCGGCCGATATGTACTGAAAATTAATTTTATAAATTAAACTAAATAAATGAAAAATCGAAAAGCTCCTGGGAAAGATGGAATAGCTAATGAAGTTTTAAAATACCGAGGAGATAGACTTCACAAAGAACTGAATATCCTTATAAGTAAAATAATAAATTTAATACATGAAGAATTCCAGAAGAATGGAGAACCACTCAAATGATAACGTTATTTAAGAAAGGTGATAGGACAGACCCCAGTAACCATAGAGGGATAAATTTACTGAGAACTATTATAGTGAAACTCACAACAAAAATACTTATGGAGAAAATAATGGCGTGCATAAATATATCTGATGAACAACAAGGATTTAGAAGTGGAAGATCATGTAATGATGCAGTTTTTGTGATATGGCAAATAGCGGAGAAATCATTAGAATATAACAAACCAGACTTCATCTAATAATAAAACACTGAAAACGTTTGTTTTCTACACTTCCACAGAATTTATTATAACTAAGTGACTACAGCTGTTTCGGCAGAGTGCCTTTCTCAAGTGATATAGTTTACAATGTGTTTGCCTTTTTAAGTCTTCAACTGAAGAGGTTGAGGAGTGGGGAGCTGTTTGTCTCGAGTTGGTCATTCAGAATTATATCTGTATTTTTCAGTTTATTAGTTTCCATAGATTCTAAAAAAGATAGCTTAAGGCCTTTATTATGAATATGCAGAATTTGAAACTCTTCATTGAAAGAATGATTATGATCTAGAAGGTGAAGTGCGTAAGTAGAAGTGTCTGTTTTTCTATTGTTGAATGCCCTTTTGTGTTCTGCTATCCGTTTGTCAAAAGTTCTACCAGTTTGACCGATGTACGTTTTCGGACAGTCACCACACGTTAGTTTGTACACACCACTCTGTAGTTGCTTTCTCTTTCGGCTTTATTGTTCTTAATATATTTGTTTAAGTTGTTGTTAGTTCTGAAAGCTGGTGTTATTCCTTTCTTTTTTATGTATCTGGCTATTTTTGTTGTTATCTTGCCAGTATATGTGAGAGAGCAGAAGGTACTGGGTTCTTTCTGTGGTGGTGGATACACTAATTTCAGGGCTTTCTTATGGAGTTTTTGGTTTAAAATTTTGTTAACTGTTTGTTCGTTATAGCCGTTGTTTACTGCTATTTGTTTAATGATGTTTAGTTCTATCTCGAAGTTATTTTTTGTCATGGGAATTTCTGTCAGTCTTCATCAGAACATCATTAAACAAATAGCAGTAAACAACGGCTATAACGAACAAACAGTTAACAAAATTTTAAACCAAAAACTCCATAAGAAAGCCCTGAAATTAGTGTATTCACCACCACAGAAAGAACCCAGTACCTTCTGCTCTCTCACATATACTGGCAAGATAACAACAAAAATAGCCAGATACATAAAAAAGAAAGGAATAACACCAGCTTTCAGAACTAACAACAACTTAAGCAAATATATTAAGAACAATAAAAGCCGAAAGAGAAAGCAACTACAGAGTGGTGTGTACAAACTAACGTGTGGTGACTGTCCGAAAACGTACATCGGTCAAACTGGCAGAACTTTTGACAAACGGATAGCAGAACACAAAAGGGCATTCAACAATAGAAAAACAGACACTTCTACATACGCACTTCACCTTCTAGATCATAATCATTCTTTCAATGAAGAGTTTCAAATTCTGCATATTCAAATTCATCTTTTTTAGAATCTATGGAAATTAATAAACTGAAAAATACAGATATTTAACAGAAGAAATTAGAAAAGCTATAAAAGAACTGAAAAACGGTAGGTCTCCAGGACCAGGGGATATCCCAGCCGAACTAATAAAATGTGGATCACAAAAATTGTTTGAAACCGTCACTTGGTGCATAAATCAATTTATAAATGGTTCTCCCGTACCAGACGAGTGGAAAATTGCTTATATTTCGTCGATCCATAAGAAAGGAGATAAGCTTAAATGTGAAAACTATAGAGGGATATCAGTGACTAGTACATTCAGCCGTTTGTATGGACGAATAATTAGAGACCGCATTGAGAAGGAGTACAAAGACCAAGAGGAAGAAGAACAATCCGGTTTTCGAACAGGAAGAAGCTGTACTGATAATATCTTCTGCCTCAAACAACTAATAGAAAAAAAATTAAGCACAAATCAAGAAACCCACCTCATGTTTATTGACTTGCAGAAGGCGTACGATACAGTTCCTGTAAACAAACTCTGGAACGTGTTACGACAGACGAATATTAGTGTCACCTTAATAAAAGCCTTAAGAAATTTGTATGAAGAGTCAACATCACAAATAAAAACTGGAAACAGATTATCGCAAAGCTTCCTGGTTAATAAAGGTCTACGTCAGGGGTGTTGTGTATCACCGACCTTATTTAAAATATATGTTGCAAAAGCATTGAAAGAGTGGAAACGAAAATGCAGAGGCATGGGCGTAGACCTTGGAGAGATTTGCTTATATACATTGCAGTTTGCTGATGACCAGGTTGTTATAGCAAACGATAAAGATGATCTAGAGTACATGGCAAGGAAATTACAAGAAGAATATAGAAAGTGGGGATTAGAAATTAATACAGAAAAAACAAAATACCTGCCAATAGGTACCGAACTATCGAACATCACATTAGAAAATAATGAAATCATCATGCCCTGCGACCATTACACATATCTAGGAATCGTTTTTGACACAACGGGGAAAGATGATGAAGAAATAAAGAGAAGAATAACACAATCCAGAAAAACAATAGGTTGTCTAAACAGCGTACTATGGAGTCATGAAATAGGAAAAAGAAGAAAACACAATATCTACGAATCTCTTATTAAAAGCAGTCTATTGTACGGAGCAGAAACTTGGCGGATAATCGAAAACAACAGAAGAAAACTGGAGGCAGTAGAAATAGACGCTTTTAGAAGATCAGTAGGAGTGTCACGCAGAGAGAGAATACGTAATGATGAGATAAGACAGCGAATGGGGGTTGACGGCTCTCTAACAACAGACATAGAAAGAAAACAGCTGATATGGTATGGACACGTCCAGAGGATGGATAACTCAAGACTCCCTAAAATAATTATGCAATGGGTACCACCAAACCGCAGAAAGAGAGGAAGACCCAAGAAATCTTGGAGAGAGGGAATAACGAAGGCGATGAGCGCAAGAGATCTTAGAGAGGGCCAATGGGATGATAGAGTGTCATGGAAATTAGGCATCGGACAACGTCGCAAGACGTTTTAAAACCGATTGATATATATAAAATACAGATATAATTCTGAATGACCAACTCGAGACAAACAGCTCCCCACTCCTCAACCTCTTCAGTTGAAGACTTAAAAAGGCAAACACATTGTAAACTATATCACTTGAGAAAGGCACTCTGCCGAAACAGCTGTAGTCACTTAGTTATAATAAATTCTGTGGAAGTATAGAAAACAAACGTTTTCAGTGTTTTATTATTAGATAAAATGAACTTCCATCAAGTAACGGTCGAATCCATCAATTAAACCAGACTTTTTCTGTTTCATAGACCTAGAGAAAGCGTTTGATAGAATCCAATTAAAAGATGTGATACACCTACTATATGACAAAAATTTACCACTGGATATCATAAAACTGATAGAAAACATATGTGTAATAGGCTATTGATTATGTATTTTAGAAAGGAACTACAACGTTAACGGGGTTTTATTGTTTCATAGAGTCAATGGAACTCTATATATGAAAAAACCGCGGAGTGCTACCATTTAAAGGGGTGCGTTTTTGAGAAAAGGGTGAATTAGTCCCTAGGCACAGGGCAAATTAGAGTGAGTTCTATTCACCTTTGGTACAAACACGTCTACAGAAAAATTGTTTCAGGTTAAATTTACTATCGAAATCACATTTTTAAGTCAAAAATATTTTTTTACAAAAATATATTCAAAAGAAAAGCAAGAAAAAAACACGAAAGGTAGCATTTTTGTTTCTTGCCCTACAACTTTTTTTCACGGGGGTATAGGTATAGGCATTGCTTCATAGAAAAAAAACTTTCATCCTTCCTCTTTAAAATGGCGTTTGGTGTAAGTCTGTACGATTTACAGTTTCAAAAATATGATTTTTCAAATTTCGCTACTCACAACAATTTTGGGCGATTTTCCTTGTTACTTCGCAAACATTGTTCTGTAACTTTATTTTACGCAGCTTTAGGTATATGCAATGTTGCATTTAGTAGGAAGAAAAGTCAGTTACCTTTCAAATGGTCTATCGTAGAAAACTATATGACTATTTTTAAGCAAGATATGGTTTTCCAAATTTTATACTTTTAATGATTTTTTATATATTTTACGATTATTTTTAAAGGACATCGCACACATCTTATGGAAAATATGTCACTCAAATTCAATAAAATTTATAAGATTAGATTCGTTTTAATATAACGATCAATTCTTATCATTGCGCCAACTCTTAATTATGATTAATTACGGCGCAAATTGCAATTAAAGTTTATCGAAATCACATTTTTGGAGTCCATAAAATGTTAGTTTACAATCATTATTGCTCTGAGTGCTATTCATAACAGCTTAAATCCCGCTGGGCCTAAGCGGATTAGTGAAACTAATCCGCTGATTTATGGAGTACCGAAAATCTGGGTATTTTAAAATATTTTTTCTCTCTCTAACTTATGTACCTACCCATTTGATTTCAGATTTATTTATATCAATTTCTGCTCTTATTTTTGGAAATAGAGAGTTGGCGCAATGATAAGATTTGATCGTTAATTTAAAACGAATCTATTGGTATAAATTTTATTGAATTTGCGATGTCCTTTCTCATTATAACTTTTTATTGTATACTTAGGTATACACATTGTGCAATAAAAAGGAAAGCTTATTTTCTTTACTTTAAAATGGTGTATTGTAAAAAATTCTAGGTCTATTGTTAAACAAGATATGCTTTTTCATAATTTGACATATACACATGCAATAGGTCCCACTAAGTTGGAACCATATGGAAAACTTTTTATTATTAACTTTATGAAAAAAATTATTGTTTATAAAATGCTCTGCATAGTCTAAAACCTAAGATGTAATCATCAGATATAAAATTTTATCAATAGTGTACGAGGTATGTTAAAAAATATGAATTTAGCTCAAGAGTAAAGTACCTTTATATTCCACAGTATCGAAAAGTGTTCTCAAGAAAAGTTATTTGGAATTAAAAATTATGTTACAATATGTAATTATATTCTTCTAATTGAAAAAATAAAAAAAATTTAAATTTTTTCTCAAATTACGGATCCCCTTGGATATCCCACGGATATCTTGTTTAAAAATAGTCCTAGAGGTGATTGCAATACAACATTTTAAAGTAAAGAAAATAAGCTTTTTTTATTCTAAAATGTATATACTTAAATGTACAAGAAAAAAAGTCATAATGAGAAATTTAAAAAAATAATCATAAAAAATATCAAAAATCATTAAAAGTATAAAAGCTTGAAAAACCATAACTTGTTTAAAAATAGTCGTACGACCTTACACAGTGACCATTTTCAAGGCAATTGACTTCTCTTTTTACTAAATGTAGCATTGCATATACCTAGAAATGCGTAGAAAAAAGTTACAGAACAATGTTTGCGAAATAATGGGGAAAATTTCTCAAAAATTCTGTGAGCGGCAAATGTTGAAAAATTCTATTTTGGAAACTATAAATCCTAGAGTCTTCTACCAAACGTCATTTTAAAAAGGAAGGATCGAAGTTATTTTTCGCTGAAGCAATGCCTATACCTATATCCATGTGGAAAGAAATTATGGGGCTAAAAACAAAATTACTTTCTTTTGTGTTTTTTTCTTGCTTTTCTTTTGAATGTATTTTTGTAAAAAAAATACTTTTGATTTAAAAATATGATATTTCGATAGTAAATTTATCCTGGAACAATTTTCCTTTAGAAGTGTTTGTACCAAAAGTGAATGGAACTCACCCTAATTCACCCTGTGCCTAGGGACTAATTCACCCCTTTCTTAAAAACGCACCCATTTAAATGGTAGCACTCCGCGGTTTTTTCAAACATAGATGTCCGTTGACCATATGAGACAATAAAATCCCGTTAACGTTGTAGTTCCTTTTAGCTCTCTTATTTTGAACATAATCAATAGCCTATAAGAAATAAAATAGAAATGAAAGTCAATGGAATAATAACAGAACCCATAGAAACAAACACAGAAATCGGGCAAGGAGATTCACTAAGCCCCCTACTGTTTAACATAATGTTGGATGCAATAATAAAACAAGTGAAGAAAAAAACAGGGTAGAAAATGGGCAATAGAGAGATAAAAATACTCCGTTACGCTGATGACACCGTGTTAGTAGCAGAGTGCGAAGACAACCTACAAAGATTATTGCACGAGTTCAACATTAACCTTTAACTACCCGCGCATCAAGTTATAGCATAACTACACGCGTGGCGTACTTTATACGCCACAAGAAAATACACTTAAAAACAGCGGATTTGTTTATCTTTTTTTGAAAAAATACACTTAGTTGTTTGTTATAAACTTTATTCGGCATCAGTGAATACTTGTAGTTCCTTCTTAGTAAGGCAATTGGGATTTATAACTGGAATCAGGAAATAACTGGATTCCATGATAAATAAAATTACTAATAAAAATTTTTTTGAAATGTGATTTTTTACAGGAGAAAAAGTATTGTTTATAAAGAAAAATATATTTTGTGCCATAATGATTAAAAAACAATTGAAATGTGTACTTATATTACTACTTATATTAATATAATCGTGGCATATATTGTCCACCCCGGAAACAACAAATAATAAACTGTAAATTACGATCTTCCCAGAAAGCCGATTTTAACGAAACTAAAACCAAATTGTAAAGCATATTCCAGTGATAGGTACAAGGTAAAAAATTAAATTTTTAAATATATTTGCAGTAGAATTCTTATATCTGGCGTACAAAGTACGCCAGCGCGTGTAGTTAAAGGTTAACGCAAAAGAAACGAATATGAAAATATCAGCCCACAAAAAAAAACTTAGTAATTGCCAAAGAACCAATAAAATGCAAATTGGAGTTAGACAATCAAATTATACAACAAGTAATGACTTTCAAATATTTGGGAATTAATCTATCAGCCGACAACAATATTGAAGAAGAGGTAAAAGACCAAATAATTAAAGCCAGTAGAACGGCCGGTGCCTAAACGACACAATTTGGAAAAACAAACACCTAAGATTGGAAACAAAAGCCCGAATATATAAGTCAGTTATTAGGCCAGTTATGACTTACACAGCCGAAACAAGACCAGATACAAGCGAAACACGAAGACATCTGGAAACCAACGAAATGATGATCTTAAGAAGGATTGCTGGAAAATAACTACAGGATAGGGTAAGAAGTGAGGAAATCAGACGCATATGTGGGGTAGATAATATAAATACCTGGGTAAAGAATAGAAAAGAAGAGTGGAATGAGCACATACGCAGGATGTCTGAATCAAGGATAGTAAGAATAGCCAGGGAAAAGTCACCGTTAGGCAGGAGAAGTATAGGACGCCCAAGGAAAAGATGGAATGACAACTTTTGCCTGCTTTTTCATTTTGCCTTCGGTGCCTTTTTCATTCTGCCAAGAGCAGAATGAAAGGCACCGTTGAAGAAAAACAGGCAGTACTGCCTGTGTAAAAGAAGAAGAAGAGAAGAAACTAAATAAACTTTCACATAATGAATTAACAAATATTATTTTAACAGTTTCAGTGTCGATACACCTTTATTAAGTTGTACGTTAGTCGCCATCTTGAATTTAAAGGAGAACCGTTTTTGCTCAATATCTCTGGGAATTTCAACTTTTCGACAAAAAAGAAATTGTTGCAAATGCAATAGGACTTTCCAACGCGTCTCATTTGTTTCGAGTTTCTGTCATATGTCGTATATTAATGGGCATTGAAAAGGAATGGGCATACCAGTAAGAAACGAATACCTATATATCCTAAGTTTTGCTGACGACCAAATAGTGATCGCACAAGATGAAGATGACCTCAGCTTTATGATGAGGAAACTGGAGCAAGGAATAAACAAAGAAAAGAATGGAAATAAACCTAAAGAAAACTGAATACCTTACAACGTAGAATACAAAAATGAAACAACTAGAAATAGATGAAGGTAAACAAATCAAAGGAACAGAAAAATACAAGTATATATTTAGGATTCATAATAACAAACAAAGGAACAACTGAAGAAGATATAAAATATAGACCAGGACAAACAAGAGACTGCATACGAAAATTGAATCCGGTACTGTGGGACAAGAACATCCTGTATAAAAATAAAAAGAAGAATGTATAACACTATGACAAAAAGTATCCTGACTTATGGATGTGAAAATTGGATAATAAATAATAAAACCAAAAACAAAATAAGAGTAACAGAGATAGAATTCCTAAGGAGAAGCTGCAAAGTAACAAGAAGAGATAGAATAAATAACAAATAGATTAAGAAAATAATGGGAATGAACTCAGACATATGTATAATAGACCACATAGAACAGAAGTAATTAACCTGGTACAGACATGTCCGAACAGACAAAAAACGTTGGATAAACAGAATAACAGAATGAAGCTCGATAGAAAGAAGAAAGAGAGGCAGACCTACCTAGAAGATCTTTCAGAGATGAAGTGGAAGAAGCGATAGAAAGAAGAAATCTGCAGGAAGGGGACTGGTATAACAGAATGAACTGTCTTATAACATCTAAAAAATTAATGTAAAAAAATATTTTATCTTTATATCGGCGTCCCTCAAAATTTGGCGCCCCGGGCGATCGCTCGGCTTGTCCGCCCTTTTATCCGGCGCTGATGTCAAATGACAACTCAAAAATCCTAGGAAATACAGAGATTTTAATTTCATAACTACGAAAATCGATTAAAATTCCTCATTTCAATTTCAAAAAACGATTAAAATCAAACAACGCCCATATCACGTACGCTTGTATAAGTAGGTCGGTTAAGGTGAAGTCATTTTATGAGTGAAATTAAATTTGTTATCGTCCAGTGGAATGTATTGTTTTCAATCGTTAATAATATTATATTGTTAATTTTGTGAAAATATGTTCCTGCTATTGTACTGAAAATGCCAAGACGTGTTTTAGATGTATAATAAATATGTATTCTAGTTTCTAACCTATGTAAGTACTTTATCGCAGAAAACACAATGATGGCCTTTTACAATCGTGTGGTGTGGTGTGGTGTGGTGTGGTGTGGTGTGGTGTGTGTGTGTGTGTGTGTGTGTGTGTGTGTGTGTGTGTGTGTGTGTGTGTGTGTGTGTGTGTGTGTGTGTGTGTGTGTGTGTGTGTGTGTGTGTGTGTGTGTGTGTGTGTGTGTGTGTGTGTGTGTGTGTGTGTGTGTGTGTGTGTGTGTGTGTGTGTGTGTGTGTGTGTGTGTGTGTGTGTGTGTGTGTGGTGTGTGTGGTGTGTGTGTGTGTGTGTGTGTGTGTGTGTGTGTGTGTGTGTGTGTGTGTGTGTGTGTGTGTGTGTGTGTGTGTGTGTGTGTGTGTGTGTGTGTGTGTGTGTGTGTGTGTGTGTGTGTGTGTGTGTGTGTGTGTGTGTGTGTGTGTGTGTGTGTGTGTGTGTGTGTGTGTGTGTGTGTGTGTGTGTGTGTGTGTGTGTGTGTGTGTGTGTGTGTGTGTGTGTGTGTGTGTGTGTGTGTGTGTGTGTGTGTGTGTGTGTGTGTGTGTGTGTGTGTGTGTGTGTGTGTGTGTGTGTGTGTGTGTGTGTGTGTGTGTGTGTGTGTGTGTGTGTGTGTGTGTGTGTGTGTGTGTGTGTGTGTGTGTGTGTGTGTGTGTGTGTGTGTGTGTGTGTGTGTGTGTGTGTGTGTGTGTGTGTGTGTGTGTGTGTGTGTGTGTGTGTGTGTGTGTGTGTGTGTGTGTGTGTGTGTGTGTGTGTGTGTGTGTGTGTGTGTGTGTGTGTGTGTGTGTGTGTGTGTGTGTGTGTGTGTGTGTGTGTGTGTGTGTGTGTGTGTGTGTGTGTGTGTGTGTGTGTGTGTGTGTGTGTGTGTGTGTGTGTGTGTGTGTGTGTGTGTGTGTGTGTGTGTGTGTGTGTGTGTGTGTGTGTGTGTGTGTGTGTGTGTGTGTGTGTGTGTGTGTGTGTGTGTGTGTGTGTGTGTGTGTGTGTGTGTGTGTGTGTGTGTGTGTGTGTGTGTGTGTGTGTGTGTGTGTGTGTGTGTGTGTGTGTGTGTGTGTGTGTGTGTGTGTGTGTGTGTGTGTGTGTGTGTGTGTGTGTGTGTGTGTGTGTGTGTGTGTGTGTGTGTGTGTGTGTGTGTGTGTGTGTGTGTGTGTGTGTGTGTGTGTGTGTGTGTGTGTGTGTAGGCGCGCGCGAGCGATGTTTTAGAAATTAGCGAATTAAAATAAGATCTGCAACAAAAAGTGAGAATAATGGATTGCCGGAAAACGATCATCGCAAAAAACTCTCAATTTAAATATTGAATTAAAAAAATTAAATATTAAATAAAAGTCCGAAAAATTATGGTAGGGGAGCCTAAGCGGGGATTTTTGCAGTTACTCGAGCGAGTCACATTATCATATGGGGAGAAACCTTGTACCCTGTAAATGTGGCAAATATTTCGCGAAATGAACGTCAGATTGAAAAATTAAAAAATACGTGTTGTGTGTGTGTGAGTGTGTGGGCGCGCGCGCGCGATGTTTTAGAAATTAGCGAATTAAAATAAGATCTGCAACAAAAAGTGAGAATAATGGATTGCCGGAAAACGATCATCGCAAAAAACTCTCAATTTAAATATTGAATTAAAAAAATTAAATATTAAATAAAAGTCCGAAAAATTATGGTAGGGGAGCCTAAGCGGGGATTTTTGCAGTTACTCGAGCGAGTCAGATTATCATATGGGGAGAAACCTTGTACCCTGTAAATGTGGCAAATATTTCGCGAAATGAACGTCAGATTGAAAAATTAAAAAATACGTGTTCAATATTTTTCAAAAATCTATCAAATGATACCAAACACGATCTCCACGGAGAGGGGTGAGGGGTAAATTTAAGATTTTAAATACGAACCCCGAACATCAGATCGAATAACTGAAAAATACACGTATTCAATATTTTTTTTGAAAAATCTATCTCAAATGACACCAAACACGACCCCCCCCCCCCCCCCCCCGGAAAATCTTAAGGTACTAGTACACTTCAGAAGACCAAAAATAATCATTTTTTCAAGAATTTTTTTCAGAACCTTTATTAAAAATTAACATAAAGCTTTTTACATATTAACATACAGGGTGAGTCACCACTAACGCGACGCAAGATTACAGCGAAATGGTAAAAGATTTGAAAAAAATTTAAATTGAATAGTTTGTAAGTTGATAAAAGCTACATTTTAAAATTATTTTGAAATATACAGGGTGTCCCAATAAATGGCGGCGTATCAAAGTTATATTTTTTCTTATGGAACACCCTATATTTTATTGAATTTTTTAATTGTCCGCAAAAAATAAGGTATAGTTTCATAAGGCTTCCCTATACCTAGGTACAGAGTGTTCTGAGTTATGTTGACTTTTCTTAAAATGTAAAGTTTTAAAAGAAGGCTTATTCTCAAGTTATTTAAGAAATTATAAAAACATTACTTTTACATCTAAATAGTTGGATATTGGTTGAATGTATTCCATGATTAATTATTACACATTTGTCTACAGGGTGTTCAAAATTTACAGTTTCATTAGTGGAGTATTCAATGTGTCATATGATGCTTATTTTAAATATGGATGTCCTATACCTAGGTGTCATCGCTTTTGCGTAATTTACAATTATTTAATTTCTTAATCTGTAAATCGATTTTAAAATAAAAGATGTAGTTGTATGACATTCTACTGTAGACATGCTACTTTTCATTGGGGAATATTTTTAAAATTGTCTCTTAGCTTCTAAAGTTTTCGCTTAAAGGTATCCTGATAGAAGACACCCAAAAAAAGGACGTTTTTGAGAGATTTCTCGATAGATTCCGTGCTACTGGCAATGTTGCATAGGTACGAAAAGTTAAATAAAAATAAACAATTTATTTTTAATGACGTCAACGAACTTGATGTCCTGCTTTCTGTTACGGAAAACCCAAATACTAGTACGTGAAAAATTTCGAGTCAATTGGAAATCAGTCAAACGAGTGTATGTAGATACATAAGAAAAACCACTATCATCCGTATAAAACTCAACTACACCAGCATTAGACAGAACAGGAACGTTTAACTTTTCGTTTATAGACTTAAGAATTTGGAGAAGATCCTTATTTTTTTTAAGAATGTATTGTGTACAGACGAATCTACCTACTTTTCATAATAATCGTCTAGTTAATAGACATAGCTTTCATTTTATTATGATACAGTAAACAAACATTTTACTGTTGATCACCAACACCGATGAAGTGTTAATGTTTGGGGCAGTATTCTAAGCGAGTACGTTAACGATCCATATTTTTTGACGAAAATCTGAATAGAGCAGCTTTTTTAAATTTCTTAAAACAAGTTTTTTGGATCCTTCTTAAAACCTTCCACTTAGCGTGCGAACAAACATGTGGCTCCAATTGGACGGAGCTCCTGCTTATTTTTGACGTGATGTTAAGAACAACATCAACATAAAATTTAGAAATAAATGAATAGATAGATTCGGTCCATATATTTGGCCACCTAGGTCACCAGGATTGACCAAGATGAATTTTTTTTAAATGGGGTTATATTAAAAATATTGTAAATGCTACACTTCATACCCTACTACTTCAGATGATATTTTTATGAAATTAAGAATTTCGAACGCTTTTGCGTCTATAACACCAGCTATGTTAAATAATGTAAACAAATAATTTAAAATCGCTTGTTGTATAAAAATTTTGAACATGTATTACATAACTAATCATTTTTTACTTATAGTAAGTTGTGGTTCATTTTGTATTTAGTTATTTTCTTAATATTATTACTTAAAAACGAAAAAAATTATTTTACAAATCAGCAAATAAAAATATATCTACATATTTATTTACAACTACACTCTATAACAACTATGCCAAGATGATGGGTTTAAAAATCGAGAGTGACTATAAGTATTTTTAATATCGATGTACCGTTTAAGAAAATTGTAAATTATGCAAAAACTATGACTTTTAGTTATAGAACATATACCATATACCATTCGAAAGAGGAACAACCTGTGTTTAGTGTAATTCTTGATTAATATACATGGTGTTCTAATAAAATAACCATCATATTATGCTACATTGAATAATCCAATAATGAAACTGTAAATTTTGAACACCCTGTAAATAAATGTGTAATAATCAAGCATGGAATGCATTAATTATAAGATAGTTACCAGACCGTATTGTCATAAAGTGACAATGTCATACAATGACATTAATTAACTTCATCTTTTGTTTTAAAATCGATTTACATATTAAGAATTTAAATAATTGTAAATTACGCAAAAACTATGACACCTAGGTATAGGACATCCATATACCATTCGAAAGAGGTAAATTTGTTTAGTATAATTATTTATTAATATACATGGTATTCCATTTAAAATAAGCATCATATGACACATTGAATACTCCACTAATGAAACTGTAAATTTTGAACACCCTGTAGACAAATGTGTAATAATTAATCATGGAATACATTCAACCAATATCCAACTATTTAGATGTAAAAGTAATGTTTTTATAATTTCGTAAATAACTTGAGAAGAGGTAAATTTGTTTAGTATATGTAATTATTTATTAATATACATGGTATTCCATTTAAAATAAGCATCATATGACACATTAAATACTCCACTAATGAAACTGTAAATTTTGAACACCCTGTAGACAAATGTGTAATAATTAATCATGGAATACATTCAACCAATATCCAACTATTTAGATGTAAAAGTAATGTTTTTATAATTTCGTAAATAACTTGAGAATAAGCCTTCTTTTAAAACTTTACATTTTAAGAAAAGTCAACATAACTCAGAACACTCTGTTCATAGGAAAAGAGAAGCCTTATGAAACTATACCTTATTTTTTGCGGACAATTAAAAAATTCAATAAAATACAGGGTGTTCCATAAGAAAAAATATAACTTTGATACGTCGCCATTTATTGGGACACCCTGTATATTTCAAAATAATTTTAAAATGTAGCTTTTATCAACTTACAAACTATTCAATTTAAATTTTTTTCAAAGCTTTTACCATTTCGCTGTAATCTTCCGTCGCGTTAGTGGTGACTCACCCTGTATAAACACAGAGTTTAGAGAGTACAAAAAATATATTTTTTTTCATTTATGCACGCACACTAATATTGTAGAGTATAGCGGGCGCAAAACTCGAGGACTCGAAAAATGATGGCGGACAGTTAATCTCAGGATTGTGATATCTGAAACAAAAAAATCGTACGGCATTTGAAAAGGGAAGGCTTCTTACGTCACAATTTGACCAAAAAATAAAAAATTAATATTGTTTAACCATGAAAAACTGAAGAAAAACGGGCGATTTTTTCACAAAAATTTTTCAAATTTCCGTAAAATTTTTTTTGTTGCGGAATTTTTCACTAACGGTGTTAAATTGTCACGTAAGAAACCTTCCTTTTTCAAATGCCGTATGGTTTTTTTGTTTCAGAGATCCCAATCCTGAGATTAACTGTCCGCCATCGGAACTACTTTTTTTCGAGACCTCAACTTTGGCGCCCTCTACAGTATTAGTGTACGTGCATAAATTAAAAAAGACATATTTTTTGTATTCTCTAAGAGTTAGATATTAACACGTAAAAAGTTTTATGTTCATTTTTAATAAAGGTTCTGAGAAAAAAAATCTTGAAAAAATGCTTATTTTTGGTCTTCTAAAGTGTATTAGTACCTTAAATAGGTGCCCCATTTTTTATTGCAGATTTTTTGCAGAAATTTTATTTGAATTATGGATAGATGGCGCTATAATCAGAAAAACCATTGTTGGAAATGGAAAATTAAATTAAAAAATGGAAAGTCCCCCACTTTGTGGAAAACTTAAGTTAACTTTTTTTGACTTTAGTACCTACTCTTCACAATCCAATAGGTTTCCATAACGCTCTAGTAACTGCAAATTTAGCATACTTTCCTCCCCTACTAACAGTGGAATGTACATACATAAAACTAAAGAAGCAAAGTTCTGAAACTGTTTTCTTGTGGCATGCTTAATTTAGTACATAGATAAATACTCTAGATTGCGCCCTGGCATCTTAACCCGCCAGTGGTCGCTATATGAGATTTTCTCTCACGGTCTGAGAAAATTGCGCACAAATTTTTTTCTGGGAAAGTATACGCGCTGTAGTTCCTTCTAGTCTCCTAACTATCCTCCCTCGACAACCTAATAGATTCGTCCGCTCAGATAGTGACACAGTTTACTTAGTATCAGCATATTGTTGAGTCAGTGCCCTTCATGTGAGAGATCTTCTCATCAAGCGACCACCGGCGTCACCAACTGTGTATAAAAATTAATATTATTTTTCCCCTTAAAACCTAAAATAATATCCTTTTATGATGTAATAAAAGGCGCCGTGGATGTGGTCGATGATATAAAAATCCTATATTCTGTTTCACGGGTGAGTTGTACATGGTCACTTACCATATATTTTTCAATGTTAAATATTGGCGGTATCAATAATCACATTTTATTTAAAGATAATAATAATAAAACAGAAAAACCTCGTGTCTTTTTAAAGCAAATGGCTTTATCGTTGATGAAACCTCAACCTTTTTTGTAAAATTTTGTTAAAAAGGCAAAAGTTGGATATGTGAGAGAAAATCTCACGCGCGACCACTCGCGTAACAACCTACCTAGCGACCAATGCCGGGTTAAAATGCGTGACAGTTGCGACAGAGATAAATGAGCCCATTTGGTCGGTAGTCTCTTTTTAATTCAAGGGGAATATCGACGACGTGACTATCCCACTTTATCAAGTATTATGTATTGACAGTTCGAGCGGGTGGTGACGAGAAATGGTCTTTGGTTCAGGACGTAGATAATCGTGGTTCGAATCCCATACCAACTTTACCTTTTTTATTTTTAATTTAATCAATATTGTGTTTATTAGATATTTTTACATCTGAAAAATGGACCTAAGTAAATCTGCAGATAATAAATGTATGTATAGTAAGTTAATATTGGAATACATACTATAAATCAATATAGGTATGTATTGTTAAATTATACTGGTAGTATACCATACCATTGTAATAACAATTACCAATCAATATTAGCATTTTGTGGTTTTGATTTAGTATAATCCTCATATTAATAATTATTAAAAACTTTCTACTGCAAATAAAATACGTTAACAGTAGAATTGTACTTTTATTTCTTTTATAATAAAAATAATACAAACAATATTTAATTAGGTACTTATTCATCCTTTGAGACATATTATACAATGTATAGGACAAGTCATTCTTTCTATGGACAAATAAAATTAAAACACAAAAATTATATAAACATTACAACATTTAGATATTTCTCACCGAAAAAAATAAATTCCACTTCAGTATAATGTTTACTTATCCTTACAATATTAATTTGTGAACTGCATGGTAAAATAAAAGTCGTTCGTTATTAATACAATAATACGTATAAATTCGGCCTTATTCGAATGATGTGAATAATGTTTGTTTTGCTTCTACCTTTTTAAAAAATTGTAACAATAGTTTCATAAATAAAAATAATGTCTAATTATAAGGTCCACAATTTTCAGAAACTAACTTTTTGAGAGGAATAGACTCCTTTAAGATAAACGTTGTGTGCAAAAACGACACCAGTCCAGTAAAAAAATTAGGAACAAAACTACTAGTCTTGTCGCCAGTGGGGGTACAACGGCCTCCTTAATTCAGATGGACTTACCCAAGTTTTTTTTATGTATTTTGACCCGTAGAACACGAATTTTTTGGGTAACAGTCGATCCGGATGCCTATAAGATTGTTATAAACAAAGAACTTGAGGAATCATATAACAGCGATTTTTCGCAAAACAAAACATTGTTTTTATTTTTTAAGTCATTCTAAGCAAAAAATGTTTTTACAAGTTTTTTCGTAAGATGCATAGTTTTCGACATAAACGCAGTTGAACTTTCAAAAAATCGAAAAATTGCAATTTTTGAACCCGAATAACTTTTGATTGAAAAATAAAATAGCAATTCTGCTTACCGCATTTGAAAATTCAAGTCAAATTCTATCGGTTTTGATTACTTTCATTGCTAAAAATTAATTTTTTTTATTGTTAAACAAAGCTATAAACACATAGTGATTGAATGATGTTTCCAATGCATTTCCCATTTGAAATCGAACGAGTAGGCGGCATACACACAATTTCTACGTAGATTACGTACATTAAAACGCATGCATTGGGCACGGGAAACCCTATGTGTTTATGACTTTTTTTAACAAATAAAAACTTAATTTTTAGCAATGCAAATAATCAAAACCGATAGAATTTAACTTGAACTTTCAAATGCAGTAAGCAGAATTACTATTTTATTTTTTAATCAAAAGTTATTCGGGTTCAAAAATTGCACTTTTTCGATTTTTTGAAAGTTCAACCGCGTTTATCTCTAAAACTATGCATCCTGAGGAAAAACTTGTGAGACCATTTTTTGCTGAGAATCACAAAAAAAATACAAAACAATGTTTTGTTTTGCGAAAAATCGCTGTTATGTAATTCCTTAAGTTCTTTGTTTATAACAAACTTATCGACATCCGGATCAACTGTTACCCAAAAAATTCGTGTTCTACGGGTCAAAATACATAAAAAAACTTGGGAAGTCAATCTGAATTAAGGAGGCCGTTGTACCCCCCTGGCGACAGGACTATACAATATAACTCTGAATTTTGATGTCATCCATTTCATCAATCTTTCAACTATGTAGTTAGTTTTCTTTGCTCTTCTGTAAAACTAGGAATATGTGACTCGTGTTGTTTTTGAAATGACCGATTCAATTAATAAATCGATGGTACATTATGTTGATATTAATTATTGGTAATTTGTACGAATATTTAACAATTACTTTACCATTTCTACCATTAACTTATTAAAAAAATAACATTGGCTTTTATATTTTTAAACATCTATAGGTAAGTACCTACACAGTTTTTCTTATTTGTTATATATTTCTTTGCATAGATTTACTTTAGAGATGTAATAATATCTAATAAACGCAATATTGATTAAATTAAAAATAAAAAAAGTAAAGATGGGTATGGGATTCGAACCCCGATTATCCACGTCTAAAGACCAGGGAGTCAATTCTCGAGAACGATCGTTCGCTGAACGTATACGTTCGTGACGTAATGAGCGAACGTTTCTAAAAAATGCAATTCTAGAGGAATGAATCTTGAACGATTCGTTCGAAATCAGCGCTCAAAGTAATCGTTCGACAACGAGTGGTCTTCATCATACGTTCGATAATAGTAACGGCGTTCTTCTTAACTTCAACGCTGTTTTTTGTTGTAAATAAGATTTTGGGAAAATGAATGTGGAAGATTTGATATTAGAAAATATGATGATGATGTGAGGGAAGCTGAAATTTTAGTGGAAGAAAGTTTTAGTGGCCGCGAAAGACATTTTTATGATATATTTAGGTTAGATTCGTGGTAATTTTACATTCTTTCAAAAATTGATTGGTACAGTAAATAAGTTATTTTTAGATATATGTAGTAATTATAAGTTAATGCATGTAAATACACGTTATCTAGGCGCTACACATGATGAACTTATTTGGAATCAATCTTCTTCTTCATGTGCCGTGCTCGATTATCGAACGTTGGCTATCAAATTGGCTATAGCAATTTTGTTAACGGCAGCTCGGAAAAGGGATGCAGAGGATGTGTTATACCATTCTCTCAGGTTTTTAAGCCATGACGTTCTTCTTCGACCTGGCCCTCTTCTTCCGTCTACCTTGCCTTGTATTATTAAATGGAGTATATTATATCTCTCTGGGTGTCGCATAACATGGCCAAAATATTCAAGTTTTCGATTTTTAACTGTTCTGACGACTTCTGTGACTTTTCCCATCCGGTGCAAAACAACTTCGTTACGAACTCTATCCACCCAACTTATTCGTAGGATTCTTCGGTATACCCAAATTTCAAAGGCTTCCAATTTCTTGAGAAGAGTATCTGTTAAAGTCCAACCTTCGACACCGTACAAAAGAGTAGAGAACACATAACATCTCACTAATCTAATTTTAAGATTCAAAGTAATGTTGTTTCCACATAAAAGTTTCTTTATCTTAAAGAATGCAGCTCTGGCCTTCTCTATACGTATTCTAATTTCTTTGCTCATGTCCCAGTTCTAATTTAGATTACAACCAAGGTAGGTGATACTGTTAGTTCTCTCTAATTGTTCACCATAAGCTGTTACTACTTCCGGTTGTATTGGCGTCTTACTGACAACCATCACCTTGGTCTTTGCGGTGTTTAGCTTGAGTCCATATTCATCACACGTTGTGGTAATCCTATTAATCAGATGTTGAAGTTCTTCATAATTGCTCGCAATTAACACCGTGTCATCCGCATATCTCAAATTATTAATATTGACGCCATTCATTTTGATACCACACTGAGCACCATCCACTGCTTTATTGAAAACAGACTCAGAATAGATGTTAAATATTTCTTGGAATCAATACAACTACCAAAATGTGCCACAAAATCTTTTTTTAAGATCAAGGTCATTTTACCTATTAGGTCAGAATTTATTTATAATATACCACAAGGTATGGCCTGAGAATTGACCCTGAATTAGTAGAATAAGATTTAATTAGTACTGTTATATTATTATGAATTATTTTCACTATTAAAGAAATAAATTGAAAATTTACTGACTTTTACTAATTATTAAACTGAAATAATTTTCCATTTTCATAAATGTAATATATTTCAATATTGGTGAATGAATGTGACAAATCCGGTTTTAAATAAACACCGAAACAGTTTTATCGTTTTATCACATGGAACACAAACTTTTCAATAATATTTACCACGATGCCAAATCTATAGATCTGTTAAAATGAGCGAATACGTTCATCGGAGCGAGTAGTTAAAAATATCCTGGAGAATTAACATTGCCGGAACTATACGTTCAATTTCATTCGTTCGTGAGCGTGTACGCTCAGGGAACGATCATTCTCGAGAATTGACTCCCAGTTCTCGTCGCCACCCGCTCGAACTGTCAAAACATTTAAATAATACTCGATAGAGTAGGATAGTGACGTCGTCGATACTCCCTTTGAATTAGAAAGATACTACCGACCAAATTGGCTGTGAGTTTCGACGGTAGCGCTATCTCGCGGTTTGAAACTTATACTTTTCTGATAAAATTTATGTATGTGAAATATGCAAAACGAGAAAAATAGATACTTTTCTAGAAAGACACAAATTATGAACTGAAATATTATTGTAACCTGATTACTAAACGAATACACAGAATTAATAGTCAAATTAATTATGTTTTTTTATTTTATTCATTATAATTTTAATATTTAATATATAAGTTTTTTGAAAAATCCATATTATCCGCCATTTCAGTTTGTGAAGTTTATCAAATGCACAAAACAAAACTGCCAAGGCCAACTGCCACTAACACAGCGTTGCCACATTTTATTTAGAAAATCTACTGTAAGTTTAGCTTACTAAAATTTACTTATCAAAAACTAAAATATACTATAAAACTTTATTAATATATTTGTATATAATTTAGGACTTTTTATAATAAAAATAACAGCTGACTAACTAGAAATTTTTTTTATTTAGCTAATGCCTCGACAACTAATGGGCATTGGCATGGTGATGGTACAGTGGATTTTACCAATTAGGTAGCTAGTGTTATGTGTAGTGTGTGTGTTGAGTAAGTGTCTTGTTACTTTGCAAAGTCGATGTCATTGTCTCTGCAGAGACGCTAATTGTATCTGAACGTCTGCGGTCCCTCCGGTGGGTACCGATCCCACAAGGATAGAAACTATTTTCATTTATTAATTTATAATAAACGAAAAATTCTCTACCCTGGTGAGATTCGAACTCACGACCATTCGGACCTTTCGATTAAAAGGTAGGCGCTCTTACCACTGAGCCACAGAGTAAGTTTAACTAGAAATTAATATGACTGTTTGTAAACAAAAACCAAACATTTTTATATTTTAACTGGGGAACAAAATGACCAACTATAATTAATTTTTATCAGTTTCATATTTAATATTTGTATATAGTATTTTGTCATCAACTGATTTTAACATCTGCATGTCTGGATCACATTCTTCAAACAATTATTTCGCATTTTACATTAGAAACACGCAAACACAACATTTGTTGTTTTGCAAAGTTACATATATTATAATTATAATATATATTATATAATATATATTATAATGGGTCATTCCATTTCAAATCACTCAATTTTGGAGCAAAAAAAATTTATGACCTCCGATTTGTCTGAAAATTGGTATATAGCTTCTTCGGGACGTAAAAATAAGATATTTAAGGTCAAAAAATCTTCTTCTTCGTTTGTTTCTCAAAATGTTATTTTATGCGATTTTACAGTGATTTGGTGTTTATTTAGACAAATTTGCATTTTCTATTGTAAAGTATCAATGGAAAAAAATATTTTAATAGAAGGGACTCAAAAATGTCATTATAACAAGTTACTTTGATTCAAAACAAGCTTTTGATCAAATTTTATAGTGTAGAAAACGTTAAAATACCGTTTTTTACATTTTTCTCGATTCCCAAAATACATCAAAATCGATTTGGCTGAAAATTTGCCCACAGATAGACAAAACATAGGACTTTAAGTGGTGAAAAGGATTTGAATTATATATTACAATACCAAAAAAGTTACATGCAATATTATAGTCAAAAATATAGGCATCTACTGTAAGTACAATTAACTCAAAAATATCGACTTCACGACAAAAATTGTTAGAAAGAAATTGTAATAATTGTAAATACGATTTATTTGGAACAATTTCAGTTCCTACCATTTTTGTCGAAAAGTTCAAAATGGCGGAGATATTGAGCAAAACAGGTTCTCCTTTAAAATCAAGATGGCGGCAAACGTAACGGAGGAATTAATTCGTGATTTTAAATTTAGGCTACTATTGACTCCCCTAAAGATCAGAAAAATAAAATTTTGGGCAGCTCGGCATTCAAGGTCAAATGCTATCCCGACTGGACTAATATATACTGTTGAGTCTGATATTACTGCATGTAACTTTTTTGGTATTGGAATATAATTCAAATCCTTCTAACCACTTAGAGTCCTATCTTTTGGCTATCGGTGGGCAAATTTTCAGACAAATCAATGATGATGTATTTTGGGAATGGAGGAAAATGTAAAAAACGGTATTTTAACATTTTTTACACTATAAAATTTGATCAAAAACTTGTTTTGATTCAAATTAACTTGTTATAATGCCATATGATGACATTTTTGAGTCCTTTCTATTAAAATATTATGTTTTTCATTGATACTTTACGACAGAAAATGCAAATTTGTTTAAATAAAACCAAATCACTGTGAAATCGCATAAAATACCATTTTGAGAAAAAAAGAAGAAGAAGATTTTTTGACCTAAATTATCTTATTTTTACGTCCCGCAGAAGCTATATATACCAATTTTCAGACAAATAGGAGATCCAAAATTTTTTGCCTGAGTGATTTTACATGGAATGTACCTAATGTATATTATATTTTAGTTTTCCATCGTTAGCTTCTAACAGGCTCACCGAATACCAGAACTCTTCAATAACACCTGAAATAGGTACTGATTGCACTGCTACTTGAAATCTGCAAGTTTGTTACACCAGAATCCAGTTTCATTTCTGTTTAATATTCATCTTCTACGTCCTGGGGCTAGATTCCGTGCACTGTAGATATCTGCACTTCGCTTTCTATCGATGTCAATTGTCGTGAAAATATTTGAATTTTTAGCTTTAATTGAATTATTTTCTAGTTTTGCTAGTTGATGCTGAAGTGACACTTAGGGCCGGTTGTTCGAACGCTAATCATGATGACTATCAAATATTTAATTACTGTCACAACTGTCAATGTCAACTTTGGTTGGGTTGCTGAAAACATAATTTATTATAATTATGAGATTAGTTAATCAATTAACATAACAATTATTAACATAATTGATTAATTAATTTCATAATTGTAATCAATAAAATTGTTTTCAGCAACCCAATCAAAGTTGACATTGACAGTTGTGAAAGTAATTAAATATTTGATAATGATCATTTTTGATTAGCGTTCGAACAACCGGCCCTTAGTAAAACCAGAAAATATTTGAATTAAAACTAAAAATTCAAATATATTGACATTGATAGAAAGCGGTCGGCGGTGTTAGCAATTGTACACAGAATCCCATCACTGAATCTTATTTTCGGTAATGACATTGGAAAATTGTAACAAATGTCTAAAAATTAATTTAGAAATGGGGTAAATACTATTAAAAAGCAAATTTTATTTTAGTCATAAGAAAATGTTGAAATATACCAAAAATCTACTAATAAATATTGCCTACTAGAATTTTTTAAAATATATCAAAAATCTACCAAAAAAGTAGAAATCTACTAAATGTGGCAACGCTGCACTAACAGCGCTGGTGAAAACCGTCAAATCCCCTCTCCTCTACCCATGGCGCGCCATTTGAATTTATCAGATAAATGCACAAAACTGCCACTAACAGCGCTGGCGAAAGCTGTCAAATCCCCTCTACCCATCGGCTCATGGCGAATAGGCTCATTTATCTCTGTCGCAATCGTCACCCATTTTTAGATGACAAGACGCAATCTAGCTAGAGTATTATATATCTATGATTTAGTATCATGTTTATATGGGATTGAGCCACAATTGTAGGAGTAAGGAATATTACCTTTCTTAATTAACTATTGTTTGACGTTTTGATTTCCACTCCAGAAATCGTCCTAAGAAAAAATTAAAAGAAAGTTAGGTTTGAAAATACTGGAAAAATTTCTCATAACCTGATCTTTTTAGGTTATGTGTATTTTCCATAGGGGCGCCCTGCAGTTCATCAACACAACTCTACCTTATCGGTAGAGTCCACGAGACGTGAACGGTAAATTGAAGGTGTAATTACAAAAAAAATGTATGTCTTTGTACTCACTTTATCACGCTCAAAAAATTACGGGATCTGGATTTCACTGCATATTTTTTATAATTCTCGTATCAAAGTTACGCGTGAAGTTAGGCGTATTGATGACAGTTGAGAAACTGCAGGCGACCCTTTCTATAGGTACAAATAGAATTTTAGTCTCAATCTTATCGACTAGCAATCTGTGGTTGAAAAAACATTGTTTGAAATTATGTTACTGCCACCAGGGGTATTAAATTCTGACTGTTTTTGTGTTTTTTTAATTTGTGTTAGTTTTTTTGTGTAAGTTGTATCGTAGATGTGATTGTTGAAAAAATCAAATTTAAATTTAAATTAAATTTCATTATGAAATTTTTAAATTTAACAATAATCTATAGCGATCAACAGTTAGCCAAAACGCGTTCCCAGATTGCGGCTGTAATTTTGAATATTTTTTCGAGATACTTGGCACACGTATTCGTAATATAATAAAGAATGGCGGCACAGAGCCCAATTTGAAAAATATATTAATATGTAGAAATTACTCTGTAATTAAAAACAATATTAAAAAAACGAGCCTGTACCGCCATTAAAAAGAACAAAAAAACGCTGGACGGAAGGGCCGCCCGAGAACTTTATCGTGCCGATCTATTATCGTTATGGTACTAGATATTGGCATTCTATAAAAATAACAAAGTTACTCGTTATTTTGATATTTTAGAAACACCTACTGTACTTAAAAGTATTTTATGGTTCTACGCATCATTAATTCCTGCATTTGAGAAAATGTTCGATGCCATATTTCGGGGACACACTATAGATGTGTAGATTATTGCATAAATCAATAGAATATTATAGTCATACTTTCATTTCAAATTAGTTCATTTTTCTGAGAAATTAATAGTTTACAATATTTGCATTTCATTCTATTTCGATTACGCCAGTCAATGCGCGAGATTAAGAACAAGATCTCCAAATTCTATCCTACTGCATGGATTTTAATGAAATTTTGGGAGTAGCCCAATCTCCTAATTCAAAGTCTATCCTATATACTATGGCGCTTTTATCATGGGGGAAGTTCCCACCACTTCTCAGGGGTGAAATATTTTTATTTTCGAATTACATGGAGAAAAAGGAAGATTTTTAAGAAAATTTAAAAATTCATTCTATAATTTGATCACATTTTTTAAAAAAACCATTCATTTTAAACCCGTTTAACTTTTTGAAAGTAGAAATAACACTATATTAAAAGGTATTGAGAAGAAAAACAATGCATTTAAATTATGGTGGATGGGGAGTTAAATGTATATACTTTTCATTTTTCCTTAAAGTACATTAGTCATTATATTTTTTGCACCATATCTCGCTTAGTTTGTAAGTAACCGACATTTAACGGTGCTCGTTTTAAAGGCCTTTTCAAACACTACAAAAGGTGTTGGTAGCATTATACACCTAAAACCTACCGTTCCTCTGTTATTTCAAGTTGAATACACCAATTTGAGCATGCACCAAAAAACAAACTATTTTCACCTACCATATCTCTTTTTGTATTATAAATAGAACATTTACGAAGGAACGAATCTCTTTATTATTTATAATCTAAAAAATGTTTTATATAGAGTTTTTAGTTCGATGCATAGTTTTTAAGGTATTCACAAAAAATCCGTCCGAAAAGGTGTCATTTTTCAATGAAAATGGCCAATTTTCAACTACGCATAACTCAAAAAGTAGGTATTGAGTTCTCAAAAAAAAGTATAGACCAGTTTTTGCTTAGAAATAGGTTCTTCAGCCACTTCCGTGCTTATTTTGACCAACAAATTTTCCACCCCCTTGAAGAAGTGGGAACCGCCCCAAGATAAAAGCGCCATAGTATATAGGGTAGATTTTGTTTCTTGAGCTATTCCCTACTTACTGTGAAAATATCAAGTACATCAATGTAGTAGGATGGAATTCGGAGCCAAATACCCTCATTGACTGCTCTACAATAATGCTCTGCTATGAACGCGTGAGAGAGGACACACATAAGATTATAGCAAAATTTCTATTTACCGTAACTTTTCGAGTTTTTGAGCTACAGCAATAAATTTTATGTCATTGGAAAGGTAATTTTGCATTCTTTCAAAATGTGTTAAAATATACAGGGCGTATCAAAAAAATTAAGATTTTTTATTCATTTCCGGTTCAACCGGAAGCCATGTTTTTGGTAAAATTTATTGTGATAATAGATAATAAAATACCATATATGTCTGCAAAATTTCAAATTTTAGTTTCTATTAAGAAGGAAGTTACGGGCACTCGAATATTTTTTTATAAAAAATTCATAACTCCCCTCCTATGGGGAGTTAAGATATATGACTAATGTCATTCAATTTACTGGTAGGATATCAAAAATATATCAAAAAATAAAAAAATTCCTTGGAGCCATTTTTGAGAAAATCTAGTTCAAATTTATGTCAAAATTTGACCCCTTACATATAGGCAACCCGTAACTTTTTCTGAAAAACGATAACATCTTTCTTATAGCCCCATCTTTAGGCTATATAACGACTTTTTCAAATTAAACTTATCTTCAAAAACTTTTTAGATAGATAGGGAAATGTGTCGGGGGGGCGGTCGGCCATGTTGGCCGCCATTTTGAATTTGGAAATGTCAAATTCCGTACTTTTATTTACCTATCGATGAGCTTACTTTGAGTTGAATTTCATTTATTTCTGTCAAAATTTTCAAAAATGGGCCCTAAATAACCCCCCTATTTCGGCCCCCCTTTGAGAGATTTTTTTTAAAAGCTTAGTTTCTCGACAAAATTCTCTTAAACTTACTCATACCGAATTTCATCAAAATCGGTCCAGTAGTTTTTGCTGGGCGGTGGCGACATACGTACGTACATACGTACGTACGTACGTACGTACGTACATACTTCCGACATGTTTTTTTTTATTTGCTTTTTAGACTCAGGGGGACTCAAAACGTCGAAAAAAAGTGAAATCTGAAAAAATTTTTTTTGCACGATCCTATAACTTTATCTATTATACTATACTACGTATATAGTACGATAAAGTAAAAAAATACACTTTCTTCAAATAAACTTTTTTATTCGATGCCTAGATTTTGTGTCATTTTGGAACTACTAATGAAATTAAAAATTTTAGTAGTTCCAAAATGACACAAAATCTAGGCATCGGATAAAAAAAAATTATTTGAAGAAAGTGTATTTTTTTGTTCTTCTTAATGGCGGTACAGGCTCGTTTTTTTAATATTGTATTTAATTACAGAATAATTTCTACATATTAATATATTTTTCAAATTGGGCTTTGTACCGCCATTCTTTATTATATTACGAATACGTGTGCCAAATATCTCGAAAAAATAGTCAAAATTACAGCCGCAATCTTGGAACGAGTTTTCGCTACCTGTGATCGCTACTGTTTCCTCTTAATAGCATTATTATAACAATAACTTGTTTAATCAAATTAGAAATTTAATCTTTTGTTCAAAGCTGTGTGTGTGTTGTGTGTTGCATATGTATTGGGTATGAAACTTTCCATGGTCTGATTTTCGTTTGGCTAGTGGCTAGTTGGTATTTTCTTGTTCTTGACTTCTTCTTTGAGTATTGGTAACCAAAGTCTGCTGCATTCTGCTGATGGGTTTGCTACACATTTTTGTTTGTTGAGTAGGATGAGGGTTGCTTCTTTGACTTTTCTCTTTTTCATGTCTGTTTCTTTCATGATTATTGAAGCATCTTTCCATTTTGGTTTGTGCTTCTTGTCCCATGCATGTTTGCATATGGCCATTCGCACACACAGCTGCTAAAAAGAAACCAGTTGGTAATTTTAGTTACCAATCAGTTACTTAGTAGTCACTGTCCATGTATTTTAATGAGCGTCCTCACACAGCACTACTAGTTAGCAGCCGGTCTATAATGCGAGAATGATCAGTCGACAGCGGACTGGACATGCAGGTCGCTGGGGGACTAGTTCGTAAACATTTGGAAAATGAATAAAGGATTGAATGGGTCGAACTTTGGTGCTCAGCGAGAGGTAGGTATTTATTACGGATATAGGTAATACCGGATTTATACTCAGCCCTGTTCGACAGGGAATTGGACAGGGAAGTGGGCAGCGTGAATGTGTAAATAGCTCACTCGCGCTTTTACTCGTCATGCTACTGCCACTGCACCTACATACCCAAAAAGTCGGTTCTAGTGACGGAAGTCAAAGGAGAGAAGTCAAAGGCGGCTTCGCCGCCGGCAGAGCGGCAAGTGAGTAAGGGAGCAAGACGATGTTGTTGTCACATTCCTTTCTTGTGATTCGTTCGGTAATGAGACTGATGTAAACACCTCACTCGTGTCGAGATCATATTTCGGGCAATATTTCCGTCAACGGCAGCGGCAGTAGCAATAGCTGAGTATAAATCCGGCATAAAGAAATAGTGGGAATTGGTTTACATGTTCTATTGTTGTTTACATTAAAAATAAAAGATGGTTATTTTTGATATCTTAAATAAGCTTAAGATATGAACATGGTTTGTTTGGATTATGCGTGTAAAATTTTTTTATTAGTAGATATTTCAAAGCTAGTATTTTGCAGTAAATTAAGCTAAGCCAAATTATTTTGTGTGAATTATTGCTCTTATACAGTAAAATTATAAAGGCTCTTAACGATATAATTTCTTATTTGCAGTAAACCTTATTACCTATCTCAGAGAAAAAAGTGTCATATTTTGTTAAAGTTTAACACGCAAAATCAGCGGAATCGTTTAATATAAAATTAGTGCAAGAAGTGGAAAACATCCGTGCCTATATAAACTTAATTAACTAGTACCTATTGATGGGAAATATTCCACAATTTTACTAAAAAAAAAATGATTTTATTAACGTTTCGTAGTCCAAATCGGATGCCGTTGTCAAAATACAAAAAATATTAATGAATTAAACAAAAATGTTGTTGCTTAGTAAAAAATTCTTCTATGTATTTTTTTTTAATCTGACTCATTTATATCGACAATTCAGACATATATTATACATTTTAAAGTAGAAGACTTTAAAGTGATATTGCTAATATTTATGAATTGCGTTTCTGGGACGACTCTACTGAAAGATAGTTTATTCGATTACATGAAATCAACCCCAACTCAAGAATATCCGTCACAAAAAATCATGACATGTGATCTGTTTTTAAAAATACAACTACATGCAACGGTGACAATAAATAATAACAACAATATGATTTTAAAGTCTTCTACGTTAAAATGTATAATATATGTCTAAATTTCCGATATAAATGAGTCAGATTAAATAAATTATTTGAAGAATTTTTTACTAAGCAAACATTTTTGTTTAATTCATTAATATTTTTTGTACTTTGACCACGGCATCCGATTTGGACGTCGAAATATTAATAAAATTATTTTTTAGTAAAATTGTGGCTTCTTTCCCATCAAAAACTAGTTAATTACAAAAATTTCACAAGAAAATAGATTCAGGACAACATAATAAATATATAAACTTAAACACCGCCTAACAAAGCTACTCAGTACAAAGTACAGTCAAGAAGTGACTCGTTTTATTAATTTTCGGTAGCGTAATGTGCGAGCCAAAGTTGATAACCCGTTGATAACTCTGATTACCAACTAGTTTAGTTTCTTTTTAGTAGCTGTGTGTGCGAAAGGCCTATATCTGGGATTTTCTCGAAGTCTCTGTTCTTGATGCACTTTTCATGCTCGTTAATCCTGACACTTGCGTTTCTCCCACGTAGAAGTTGTCGCATTCGTATTTTGTAGATGCAGTTTTTGGATCTTTCTGGCGTGTTGTTGGGTTTGGTTTTGGACAGGATAAATCTCAAAGTGTTGGTTGTTTTGAATGTTGTTGTGATATTGTACTTGTTTCCTATCCTTTTTAATTTTTTTGATAAACTTTTTACATATATTATTGTTATCATCTTTGAATCCCAGCGAAATTCTCACTATTTGCGAACAAATCGCTCTAGATTGCGTCTTTCAGATAAAAATTGTCTTAATTATAAGTATTACAATATTTTACCAAAAGATATTAAACAGCTGAGCTGTAACAGTTTCAAAAAAGTCATAATAAGGTATCTGTTGAAACACTGCTTTTATTGCTCGGAAGAGTACATATATGACTCATTGCAGAACATCTACTGAACTGCTTACCGTGACACAAAATATTTTTTGTTAATCTATGTTCTTGTTTGTGATATTTATAAGTTATGTTTTATATTTCTATTTTATATACCTTGTAATTTTGACTTGCTACAAACAATTTTTTGTGAAGTAGTTAAATAAATATATCTATCTATCTATCTATCTATCTATCTATCTATCTATCTATCTATCTATCTATCTATCTATCTATCTATCTATCTATCTATCTATCTATCTATCTATCTATCTATCTATCTATCTATCTATCTATCTATCTATCTATCTATCTATCTATCTATCTATCTATCTATCTATCTATCTATCTATCTATCTATCTATCTATCTATCCCTTTTTCAGAGACATCGCCCTCCAGAGATAACCAAAAGACTTCGAGAAATCCCAGGTATGCAAACATGCCTGGGACAAGAAGCACGGAGTATTGGGACCGTGCAAGTTCGGAAAAGCGACACCTGGTTTCATAGCTCGGCAACTTTTTTCGCACTTTTAATTATATTGGCCAATCATATGGTCCTGGTTACTGGATAATTGTCAAGGCCATAGTCCAAAAAAATTCTTCTTCCTCTTTAAGTACCGTGCCCAAATTTTTAGGCGTGGGTAGCTTTCATAACAATTTGCCAATATCGTTCTCGATCTTGTGCGGCGTGTAACAATTGATCTGCTGATAAGCCAGTCCATTGACGAAGGTTTCGGAGCCATGATTATTTCTTTCGACCAATTCCACTTTTTCCGTCGATCTTTCCATTGAGTATTAACTGCAGCATCCTGTATCTGCTACCTCTCATTATATGCCCCAGATATTCAAGTTTTCTCTTTTTTATCATCTTCATTAAGTCACCTTCGCCTTGACCTACTCTGTTTAAGACTTCTCTGTTAGAAATGCGTTGAACCCAAGATATTCTGAGCATTCTACGATAAAAATTTTCCAAAAAAATTTTAAGAAGAACAAGTAAGATTTAGGTTATGTTATTAAAAGGTAAACAATTGTATGTAGTAAATAAAATTAATTATTAAAATGTAGTACTGCAAACAAAATACAATTAATTAAATAGTTTTATATAATAATTACATATCATATCAATATTGTGAGCAACATATAATTTTTCTTCTTTAATGACAGTAGGTATGAAATATACATAAATTTGAAAATTTCAATTGACAATATGAAGTATTTAAGAAAGTTGCAAGATTTCTCCGCTATTCGCGCACGATCGTTTCTCGTATCCCCTCCACGTACTTGCACACCGCGAATAATAGAAAGATGCATCAATAATCATGAAAGAAACAGACATGAAAAAGAAAAAAGTCAAAGAAGCGGCCCTCATCCCACTTAACAATGAAAAATTTGTAGCAAAAACATATCAACAGAATGCAGCAGGCTTTGTTTACGAATACTAAAAGAAGAAGTAAAGAACAAAAAAATACCAACTAACCGAACGAAAATCAGACCATGGAAAGTCTCATACCCAATACATATGCAACACACAACTCTGAACAATAAGATTAAATTTCTAATTTGATTAAACAAGTTATTGTTATAATAATGCTATTAAATAGATTATTGTTAAATTTCAAAATTTGATAATGGAATTTAATTTCATTTTTTCAACAATCACTTCTATGATACAGATTACATAAAAAAACTAACACGAAAATTACCCCCCAAATCAATCAGAATTTGATACCCCTGGTGGCAGTAACATTATTTCAAACAACGTTTTTCAATCAGAGATTGCCATAGATATATAATACTCTAGATTGCGCCCTGCCGTCTTAAAATGGGTGACGGTTGCGACAGAGAAAAATGAGCCTATTAGGTCGGTAGTCTCTTTCTAATTCAAGGGGAGTATCGACGACGTCACTATCCTACTCTATCGAGTATTATTTAAATGTCTTGGCAGTTCGAGCGGGTGGCGACGGGAACTGGTCTTTGGACGCGTATAATCGGGGTTCGAATCCCGTACCAATATTTACTTTTTTTATTTTTAATTTAATCAATATTGCGTTTATTAGATATTATTACGTCTCTAAAGTAAATCTATGCAAAGAAATATATAACAAATAAGAAAAACTGTGTAGGTACCTATAGATTTTTAAAAATATAAACGCCAATGTTATTTTTTTAATAAGTTAATGGTAGAATAGTATAAAGTAATTGTTAAATATTCGTACAAATGACCAATAATTAATATCAACATAATGTACTATCGATTTATTAATTGAATCGGTCATTTCAAAAACAACACGAGCCACATATTCCTAATTTTACAGAAGAGCAAAGAAAACTAACTATATAGTTGAAAGATGGATGAAATGGATGACATCAAAATTCAGAGTTATATTGTAGTTTTGTTCCTAATGTTTTTACTGGACTGGTGTCGTTTTTGCACACAACGTTTATCTTAAAGGAATCTATTCCTCTCAAAAAGTTAGTTTCTGAAAATTGTGGACTTTGCTGTTTTTGAAATGACCGATTCAATTATAAGTAATTAGACATTATTTTTATTTATGAAACTATTGTTACAATTTTTTGAAAAGGTAGAAGCAAAACAAAAATTATTCACATCATTCGAATAAGGCCGAATTTATATTAATAACGAACGACTTTTATTTTACTATGCAGTTCACAAATTATGTATTCCAATATTAACTTACTATACATACATTTATTATCTGCTAGCTTTACTTAGGTCCATTTTTCAGATGTAAAAATATCTAATAAACGCAATATTGATTAAATTAAAAATAAAAAAGGTAAAGTAGGTATGGGATTCGAACCACGATTATCCACGTCGTGAACCAAAGACCATTTCTCGTCACCTCCCGCTCGAATTGTCAATACATAATACTCGATAAAGTGGTCACGTCGTCACGTCAGTCACGTCGTCGATATTCCCCTTAAATTAAAAAGAGACTACCGACCAAATAGGCTCATTTATCTCTGTCGCAACCGTCACCCATTTTAAGATGACAGGGCGCAATCTAGAGTATTATATATCTATGGAGATTGCTAGTCCATAAGATCGAGACCAAACCTAACTTTCTCATAACCTAAAAAGATCAGGTTATGAGAAAATTTCCCAGTATTTTCAAACCTAATTTTCTTTTATTTTTTTCTGAGGACGATTTCTGGTGTGGAAATCAAAACGTCGCGCGTCGATCAGTAGTTAATTAAGAAATGTAATAATAATTACTCCTACAATTAGTTATTGTGGCTTAATCACATATAAACATAATACTAAAAATTAAACAACAATTGACAAATGAATGCACGCTCATTGCAGAATGCACAGCATGGATGTACTCAAATCTAAATTATTACATGTGGCAAAACAACATGCAAAAACAAAAATCTTTTTGGTGGATCAGATTATTGAAAATTAAGGTCATCAAATTTTACACCTTCCACTATACCACTGTCAGTTTAATCTCATTTTCCACTAAACGGACAGTTGTGTTTATGTTTTGTTTGTATTTTCTAGAGCTCGAAAAACAAAAAAAAAAACTGACACAAACCCAAAACTCCTGTTTCCATCAAGCGGACTTCATTCTGCTTAAGTTTTGTTTTTGTTTTCGGTACTTTTCCACTGGTTGTCATAAGGAAGTCAAAGTAAAGTTTTTCCTTCAATAACCAACCGATATGTTTAGGGAAGAAGATTGTGTTATTAGTTGTGTTTGGTCGTTACTGAAATCCTAGGGAAAAAGAGTTACTGAAATCCTTTCATGCCTAAAACTCATTGCGTGATACCAAATCAATTGGATGTAAAATGCTGTCTTACGCCAGATTTTCTTTTTTTTTAGATGTAGTTTCTTCTTTCACGTTGATATTGTGAAATTATGTTTTTATTTTTCTTTCAATTTCTATCCAGTTGATGTCAGTAATTGGACAATTTCTTTGTAGGAAGCCATTTTGTAAGTTCCCGGAAGGCATCTGCACTCACTGGCACGAAAAACGGACACCCAAAAATGGGTCATTTTTGATGTCTCGTATCTCCTAAACCTGTTGTCCGAGTTAAGTAATTTTTTTAATATGTTATAGCCTTATTCTTTAACAACATCGCTGTAATAATATTGTTGCTGTAATAAAATTTTCATTGTATACCGGGTGTACCAATCAATCTGGGTTTTTTTCTCAATTTTCACAACACCTTGTGGAATATTCTAGCCTTTATAAAATATTGAAATTAAAACCCAACTAAAGTCCCAGGTTTTCTTAACTTTCTGTTTTTTTATTTATTCGCTTATGTTATACAATAAAAAAGTTAGGGACTTTAACGACTAGCCATGTCTTTATCAATACAGGGTGTTTCTAAATAAGTGCTACAAACTTTAAGGGGTAATTCTGCATGAAAAATAATGACCGTTTGATTGATAAACCTATGTCCGCAAATGCGTCGTTTTCGAGATACGGGATGTTAAATTTTTTCTTACAAACTGACGATTTATTTATTGTTCTAAAACCGGTTGAGATATGCAAGTGAAATTTGGTAGGTTTTAAGAGGTAGTTATTGCGCATTTTTTGACATACAATTAAAAATTTTATATTCACCATTGGCGTGCATGTGGGTAATATGACCCGTATGCACGTCAATGGTGAATACAAAATTTTTAATTATATGTCAAAAAATGCGCAATAACTACCTCTTAAAACCTACCAAATTTCATTTGCAAATCTCAACCGGTTCTAGAGCAATAAATAAATCGTCAGTTTGTAAGAAAAAATTCAACATCCCGTATCTCGAAAACGAAGCATTTGCGGACATTTATTTATCAAGCAAACGGTCATTATTTTTTCATGCAGAATTACCCCTTAAAGTTTGTCGCACTTATTTAGAAACACCCTGTATTGATAAAGAACATGGTTAATTGTTAAAGTCCCTAACTTTTTTATTATCCAGCATAAGCGAATAAATAAAAAAACAAAAAGTTGAAAAACAAAGAAAACCTGTGGCTATAGTTAGGTTTTAATTTCAATATTTTATAAAGGCTAGAATATTCCACAGGATGTTGTGAAAAATGAGAAAAAACCCAGTTTGATTGGTACACCCGGTATACAATGAAAATTTACCTGTCTAGCATCAAAATTATTACAGCGATATTATTAAAGAATGAGGCTATAACATGTTGAAAAAATTACTTAAATCAGACAACAGGTTTAGGAGATACGAGATATCAAAAATGACCCATTTTTGGGGTGTCCGTTTTTCGTGCCGGTGAGTGTATTAAGATACAAATCTTCTTCAGTAGTCCACTGCTTTTTGGAAACTTTGCCACTTTCAGACATGATCTATAAATTTCAATAAAACGTTTCATAGTTTTTAAGGTACTCGTTCAATAAAATATATTTGATTTGTTACACCCGCTCCTGACTTTTAATAATTGAAACAAATTTAAGTTACATCGAAAACATATATTAATTCTTTCATAGTCGATATTTTTAATGTATAAAAATAGGGAATTTTGATTTATAACATATAAATAAAATACATAATCTATTACAATTTATAAAATTGTTAAAAGTACACAACATGAACTAAATAGTACAGTAATACGACTAAATGCACAATCTGTTTTACAGATTTTTGACATACCTAATGCCTACTAGTGTCTTTTTCAACTCTTTCAACTTTCAAACGATAACAACTTTTAAAATAACATAAATAGTCAATTGTGTAAAATAAAAGGTTCTTTTCTACAATAATTTGTTCTAAATTTACCTTCCTTACATACTTTTTGCTTATATAAAATATCTTACTCTCCTTATGTCGTATTTTTTTTAAATATATTTTTAATATTTAAAACAGTTTAGACTACAAATAAAGATAACTTTAAATATAACGGAAATTAAATTTTCAGCAGAGCTCGGCTTTAGAGAGAAATTTCTTATTAAGACATAACAAACAAACGCCAAATACATGTGACCATGGCATTTATCTAATCTACAACGTTATCCAATTAAACTTTGTAAGGCCTGTTCAAAAACCTACAATATAACAACTCGGGTATAATCATAACCTGAGAACCTAATCACCTTTAAATACTGAAGGACCCAATTAACAAGAAAAATTTAAAAATAATCAAAGACTTCAACACTCCCTATGCAAAAACGGAATAAAAAAGGTGTATTAAACTCAGAATAGTCGAAATAAACAGGAAAACGTAAGAAGCGAAAGGGAATTTCACATGCACTTATATTAAGAATTCAATTATAGTCCAGGGCGCATCTGTTTTGAGTTGGACGTTGAGAGGTGACTCAAATTTTTTTGCAGAAATGGCTTGAAAATAACTCAAATAATAATATTTGAGTTATCCTCCCACTCAAAATGGTCCGGAACATTGTTTAAATAATCAAAATGTCAAAATATGAAGGAAAAATTCGATTTTTTTTATTGGTTTTTTGATTATAACTTTAAAACTATTCATTTCTGAGAAAAGTTGTACTGACATAAAAGTTGCGTAATTAAATTTCCTACAATATAAAATTGGTTAAAAATTTTAAAAATAGTCACCCTTGTTGCAAAATAGCAATAATTGCGAAAAAATTACCATACAAAAACAAGTATTCGCATTTTACGTTTTTCAACCATTTATGCTACACTTAGGACCTTCATATTTTACCCAGAAAAACTTTGTGATATAGTAAAACAACGTTGTAAATTTCATTAAGATCTGTTTAATAGATATTGCAAAATAAATTTTGCAATCCAGCTTTCGCAAAAAAAATTCATTTTTTTTTAAATGTTGCAGGACTGAAAATAAAGCAGATAGCAAGTTGAATTTTCTTTGCTTATAGAAGTGTACTGTACCTTTCATTTGCAATTCGCAAAGTTAAAATCGATTAATTACCACGGCTTCAGAAAATTTTTTAAATAAACATTAATTTTTGGTGCTACGCGCAGGACAGCGGTGTTCGATTCACATAAGTTGATTTCCACCAAAATTTCTTCCAATCTTTATCTAATATATTAGTTTCTTACTCTATATTTTGTTGTATTTTAATATTTTAATTCCACAAAAATCAAACTAATTTTATTATTGTTTGTGAAATATTGTTTAAACAACTGCATATGTTTAAAAATAATAACCTTTTATTCTCTAAGTTAAAATATATGAACAAAGAAAGCTTTTGCTAAAAAAGTGTCATTTCAAAGGATAGAGTATGTGTTTTTATTTTGCAATAAACAAATTTATTTATTTATATCGAAATGTAATAAAAATTAAAATGTATCAATCATTATCAAAGGTCATTGGAATGCCCAATCAGAGCAAACGATCCGCTGTCCTGCGCGTAGCACCAAAAATTAATGTTTATTTAAAAAAATTCCTGACGCCGTGGTAGTTAATTGATTTTAATTTTGCAAATTGCAAATGAAAGGTACAGTACACTTCTATACGCAAAAAAATTTCAACTTGCTATCTGCTTTATTTTCAGTCCTGTAACATTTTGAAAAAATGAATTTTTTTTGCGAAAGCTGGATTGCAAAATTTATTTTGCAAAATCTATTGAACCGATCTTAATGAAATTTACAGTATTTTTTTACTGTATCAAGTTTTTCTGGGTGAAATATGAAGGTCCTAAGTGTAGCATAAATGGTTGAAAAACGTAAAATGCGAATACTTGTTTTTGTATGGTTTTTTCGCAATTATTGCTATGTTGCAACAAGGGTGACTATTTTTTAAATTTTTAACCAATTCTGTATTGTAGGAAATTTAATTACGCAACTTTTATGTCAGTACAACTTTTCTCGGAAATGAATACTTTTAAAGTTATAATCAAAAAACGAAGAAAAAAATCGAATTTTCTTTTATTTTTTGACATTTTGATTATTTAAACAATGTTCCGGACTTTTTTTGAGAGGGAGGATAACTCAAATATTATTGTTTGAGTTATTTTTAAGCAATTTCTGCAAAAAAAATTTGAGTCACCTCTCAACGTCCAAATGTACTAATATTTTTACAGATGCGCCCTGGTCTATTAAGGTATTCTATGCACATTCAAAATAAATTACGAATATTTACGACAGAAAAATTAGCAAAAAACCAACAGTTATGGAAAGAAAATGCTAACTATCCAACAAGTAGACCGGAAAATAAATAGCTGGATCTGTCAGCAAACGTCGTAGAAAAAGTAAGAAAAATCAAAGTAAGATCATGTATTATACAGTGATGAGCGTGCTAATAACCGGCAAAATAACGCAAAAGATGAAAAACATAATGCGTTGTGAAAGAGAACGAGATGGAACTAGTAGAGGTATAAAATTATCGATAAGAACGTATAAATTTACATTACATAGTTTCCCACCTTTAGACGTTTGTGACAGTTGTTACTCCGCCGATACGTCTAAAGGTGGGAAACTATATTTATAGGTTCCCATCGATAATTTTACACCTCTACGAGTTTCATCTCTTTTTTTTCATAATGTATTATGTTTTCCATCGTTTGTGTTATTTTGCCGGTTATTAGCGCGCTCATCACTGTATATATATTTCAGAGTAGAATTTAATAACTTTTCGCGGAGGACAAAATAGTGACTAAAGAAATCAGAGAAAATCCACAAGTTTCATTCTAAGATTACGTCAATGCGGACAATGAAACTGACAATAAAATGATGGGAGTCGTGAAAATGGATAAGACAGGAAACAATGAAATAAGAGAAACATAAAAACAAGTATCAAAAGGTAAAAGAAACAATAATTCACTAAATTTGACCATCGTTCACGCACGGATAGATGTAGTTTAATACTTGTAATTAACTAATTGTACTTTTGAAGAGAGAGAAACTCGAAGGTTAGAATAGAATATCAAAAAATAAATGAGATCAAGGGTAGTAAAAGTCTGTGAAGAACAGATTTGTGAAAAATGAAGCGGTAGTACTTAGGGGCTGAAGCTTCTAAAAGACTGGTATAAAAGAACTTGAATTCGAGCAATAATAACTACAGCCAGAGCGAAATTCAGAACTAAATATTTTAACATCCAACATGAATTATTATTAGAATCCTACGCAGAATTATTTTAACTCTAAGATGGGAAATGTTCGGAAGAACGGAAATATAATGTGGCATGAAGCTAAAAAATTAGTAGATTTCATTCTATGCAGTTTGAAATTCTCATATATTTAAGACCAAACCTGATATGTATAGAATTAACTACATATATGTTTTCAATTCCAAGTGCTTTTTTTAAAATGATTCCTTAGTAACTTATTATAATACGCAAATTAGAACAAATTAGTTAAATATGATTAAGTTGTTACCGTTTGAAAATTACGATTGTGAATGTCATTTATCTAAAGCACTGTCCCGAAGAGAAATATATTTCTAATTAACAATCTATATTCCCATTATTTGCGACCAAATTTAGAAATATTGTTAAATTTTTACTTATTCCACATTTATTTTTTTAACTTTTATTCTACTGAACGTGTACAGATAAAAGTTAACCAAATTTTGAAAGAGATTGATATACAATTGATATATGCCTTCGATTTATTCCAAATTATACATTGAAAAAGAAAACAAACAAAAACGAATACAGAAAACAGTGTAAAAGCATGAAAGACAAAAATGTTAGATCGAATGTTGTGTATGTTAAGATCCACTTAAAAAATATCAACTGGTTCCCAATTCATAAGTTTGTTACCGGAAAGATAAAACAAATTTTGATCCATAAAGCAAAAAACATAAATAATTCTAACAGATAAACGAAAAGTAGAATAAATTAGTAATGGAAAGTTTGTGCAAGGATTGCTCAAAAGTCAAAACATGAAAGAGAGCAGGAAAGCAAAAACATATAAATAATTCTAATAAAAAAAACATGAAGAATACATAGCACATGAAAATAGAAGAATGAAAGGATATTTCGCAAAATTACTATTAAATGAAGTTATATTGAATGTTCCTGCTTTATAGAGCCCTTTCGGTAAGGATCAACAAATGATCAAAACACAAGCCTCTATCTTCCATCGTCCTCACACAACGGTGAAATTCACTAGCGAATCGGGGTTGTATGTATGACGTAAACCTTAAAATATACCGTATACCTTAAAATATGAATACAAACGAAATACTTATGATATTTCATATTTTATAAAACATAAAATAGTCCAGGCTGTATCGTCGCCCCCGTTGGGTAAATTATTTCGATTCGATTTTTTTGCACAAATACTCAAAAAGAGATCCTTATAACAAATCCACAGGATGCCAATTGGTACCGCGGGTCATTCTGAGCAAAAAAGGTATCTTGTGATTTTTCTCTAAAATTGATTGTTGTCGAGTTTAAAATTTGAAAATGGCCATTTTCAAGCCTTAATAACTCGGTTAAAAATAATTATTATGAAAGTCAGAAAGTGACCAAATCAAAGTTTAAAGCCCCCTCTACAAGATCCTGAAGAAATTTTTGTCATTATTTTATTACTAAGCTGCTATTTCTAATTATTAATATCGCGCTAAGTGCGTATTAGGCGGCCGTCAATTGTGAGTACGAAAGAGATGCACCATATCGGCCGTCCAATGGTGAATCTCACTTGCACTCACATTGACGGCCGCCTCAATACACGCTTAGCGCTCATTGTTGATAATTAAAAATAACATCTTAGTAATTATACAGGGTGTCCAGAAACTCTACCGACAAACGAAGACAGGAGATTCCTCAGATAATTTTAAGATAATTTAACCCAATTCACCTAGTCCGAAAATGCTTCCTAAGGGAGCTAGAGCTCTTTGAAGATGGCGTCATGTAATTAGTTTTTCTTAAATACCTCCAGAACGCTTCTATTTAGAAAAACGAAAATTGGTACACATATTTACTTTCCAGAAATGAATCGATTCCATCCATTGCGAATTTCTAGTACACGTCATAGGCGTCCGTTTTGGGTAGGGTAACGGTTATTTTATCGCCTAACTTTTTTGTCTTCAATTTTTAAGCATTTTTGACTCTGAATTATTTAATTGTGAGTTATTCTACTACTAAAAGGTACTCTTAGTTTAAGTCGATAGGATGCGCCGTTTTCTAGAAAAATCGATTTGAAAATTTTTCGTTCCTTGAATTAAAAAAAAAAGATTAAAAAAAAACTATTTAGAAAGATGAAAACTGGTACATTTATTTATATTCCAGAGATTAATCGATTTCATTAATGGCGAATTTCTAGTACCGGTCATAGGCGTCCGTTTTGGGTAGGTCAACAGTTATTTTATAGCATACCTTTATTGTCTTTAATTTTTAAGTATTTTTGACACTAGATTATTTAATTATGAGATATTCGAGTACTAAAAGTTACTCTTGCTTTAAGTTGGTAAAATATATCGTTTTTTTTTAATTTTTTTAACTTTTTTTTTCAAGTTCCCAAAACTAAAAACTTGTAAATCGATTTTTCTAGAAAACGGTGTATCCTATCGACTTAAAGAGTACCTTTTAGTACTAGAATACCTCACAATTTAATAATCCAGTATCAAAAATGCTTAAAAGTTGAAGACAAAAAAGTTATGCGATAAAATAACCGTTGCCCTACCCAAAACGTACGCCTATGACCGGTACTAGAAATTCGCAATGGATGGAATCGATTCACTTCAGGAAAGTAAATATGTATACCAATTTTCGTTTTTCTAAATAGAAGCGTTCTGGAGGTATTTAAGAAAAACTAATTACATGGCGCCATCTTCAAAGAGCTCTAGCTCCCTTAGGAAGCATTTTCGGACTAGGTGAATTGGGTTAAATTGTCATAAAATTATCTGAGGAATCTCCTGTCTTCGTTTGTCGGTAGAGTTTCTGGACACCCTGTATAATGAGAAAATTTTCTTCAGGATCTTATAGATCTAGATCTTTAGGTTCAAAATAGACGGACCACGCTGCAGCGCTACGCTGTGGATCCACAAAGTAGTTTCCGATGATTAGACGTAAATTCCCATGCAAATCAAACGTACCATGTACCATGCCAGACGAGCGACAGTGGCCAGCCACAGTCGCTCGTCTGGGATGGAACATCCACTCCACATAGGAACCCACGGCCAATCATCGGAAACTACTTTGTGGATCCACAGCGTAGCGCTGCAGCGTGTTCCGTTTTTTTTTTTGAACCTAAATCTTTTTGGTCAGTTTCTGACTTTCATAATAATTATTTTTAACAGATTTAATAATCCTTGAAAATTGTTATTTTCGCGTTTTTCAAATTTTAAATCGCATATAACTCGACAACAATCAATTTTAGAGAAAAATCACAAGAGACCTTTTTAGCTCAAAGTGACCCAAAGAATCTAAAAAAAAATTTGTCCGAGGTGAAAAAATTATTTTTGTGAATTTGTTAAAAAAAAACTGTTTAACCAATTTTTCGACCACGGTACCACATACCCTGTGGATTTGTTATAAGGACCTCTTTTTTAGTAAGATTGTGCAAAAAAATCGAATCTGAATAATTTACCTAACGGGGGCGACGATACAGCTGGACTAAAACGAATATTAGAAATGAGCAAGTTTGGAGATTAATTCCCTCTTTTCTCCGGTTTGTGGAATGAATTATGGCAGTATGCAATTTTTTATACTACATATTTCGAAATTTGTCACAAAAAAGGGAACCATATAAAACCAAACAACACGTGACTTTTCTTACTAATCAGACTTATTTGTAAAGCTTTGTTTTCTATGTACAAAAATGTACAACATACTCTTTTACTACTGTCGTCGATGAATTATTCATTATTCAGGTAACTAAAAATAAAAGAAAAAGCAACTTTCAGTTAGTTGCAAGTCGGAAAAGAAAATTGTTAAGATATTCTCATTTATAAATGAAGAATATTAAAAAAATCATAAAAATATAAACCTCGTCGAAATTTGTTATAGTTCGCTCTACATGAAAATCTTTGATGAAAATGTGCAAAATAATTTTTTAATTATAAACAAGGAAATGAAATATTGGTTAAAATCAAGAATTAGTGAATTTTATGACCCTCATAAAAATAACACAATAGAAAATTATTGTCAAACATGTATCAGCAATTACATCTTGTTTAAGGACTTCTTTTTTCGGAGCAACTGAAAGTTGTTAACAACAATTCTTACGTTAAAAAACGGCATTGTGGCAATGACCAGAAGCGCATTCAATAAGATGACAGCACTATTATGCAATGGAAAACTGGGAATAGAAATTAGAACTAGAGTATCGAGGTGCTACGTATTATAATCTGTCCTTTTATATCGAATTGAACTAGAGTATTGAGGTGCTACGTATTATAATCTGTTCTTTTATATCGAGTTGAAGTAATAGGGAACTTGCATAAATTTTTAAATATTAAAATAATATTAAAAAACATAAGGTAACATGATCTTAAAACGCTTGCCTGCAAAAAAAACAAATATTTAAATCCATACGGTTATTACGACGCTTTGAAAATGCTATGAAATTCAAATTTCTTAAGAGGCGCTTGAACATCTTTCTATTGGTCTGACGTCACGGACCACGGTTAACCGGGCTAGGAGTTGAAAACAACGCGAATAGAGTATTACGGAAATTGTATATTACATTTTAATCGTATTTAATTGGAAATTACCAGGTAGTATTTGTATTCTTGTATAGTTCTACAATCAGTAGTTTATTTAGTTTCAAAATAAAATTTATAAATCTTTAGAAATTGCTACTTTCTAAAGGGTTTAAAACGCATAAGTACTATTACTCATGATGGTTTTTCAAAACAAAGCGATTAGGTTATTCTGGGGATTGTAAGGGTAAGTTTAATTTAATTGAACTAACTTGGGGATTAAAAATACAAGATCTTAAACATTTACTAATTAATGGAACAGATTTTGCAAATATTCTCGAAGCATTTCTTTCGCTTATGGCGAAATCATCTCCAAGAGACATAAATGTGTGTCCTGTTATCTTTTTTAGAGTTAAAAATAGATGCATTGTTTGTGTTTTACAATATTTTTCCATTAACTAAAACGTATAAAATGAAGCGTATACAATCTAGGTATGTATTGAAACTTCATCGCTGTACAATTCCGATACAAACTTTTAAATTGTTTTGCTTCCTCTTCTTTCGCATCTTCATCACAAGATACAGAAACACTTTCATTGTACCAATAGTCATCACTCCCTCACTATTATCTTCAAATACAGAACTTCCTGGTTCACTTTTTGAATCTTCAAATATTGTTTCAAGTCTTTTATAGGTGAAGTTCCTGCATCCTTATTATGTATTTGCAATGGCGGCAACCCGACTGTAACACTCCTTTGAAATTTGCACTGAATACCTTTATTGAGATACCGTTTTTTTTTTAGGTAAAGCTGGTTGGTTTAATTCAGGTCCTGATTGGAGTAAGTTTGTGAAATTAGGATCACACTGTCTCTTATCATCATTGTCCTCTAGAACAGACTTAGATGTAGAAGCGACATCTTCAAGAAGCTGTCGTTTAACCCTTTTAAGGGCTGCTTCCCTCATAGGCTGAAAAAGTTCGTTTTCTGTCTGGTTGACAATCAAATAATTGCGGGACAATATTGTCCTTTTCATGATCATTTTTCAGTGCGTAACAAATGATAGGAAAAAGGGTAAGTCCGTGATAATACACATTTATGACATTTATTCTAACATGACATTTTAGTTAAATCTGACAGTTGTCACATTTTATTTTCAATTTGGAATAAAAACCAATCAAATGTGTTTCTTGCATTTATAAAATGGTATTTTCTTTGATTTCTATAGTCTTATAAATTATACAGATTATATTTGTAATATTATTATCTAATTAAAAAAAATTATTTTTTTATTATGGCGCCATCTATCGACAACTAGAATAACTAGAATAAATGTTATAAAAATGTCACCGACGTGCCTTTTTTTCTGTCACATACAATTTAATGCGTTAGAAAGAAATCGAAAAACTGTGACGCACTGAAAGATGATCATGAGAAATACTGTACCTGACTTAATAATTTTGTGACCACCCATAATCTTGAATTATATATATGTTTTGTTCTAGCAAATGGTCAAACTAGTCAGAAACCGTCAGCAAACAGTTGGTCAATGAGAGAACATAATACAGTCACCAGTGCTATCCCCTCTACTCGCGCTGGTCCACTATTCGCTGATGGTTTCAAACCGTTTGAAATTGATGCTAGAACAAACCTATAGTTATCCATGTCTTGCTCCAACTGCAACCAATCAACAAGTTTAAGCAGGCACATTTCATGAAATGACAACTAATATTTTTTCTTGAAACAGAAAATGTCTTATTAGGTACCTAATTAGATAAATACTCACATCGAAATAATCCTCACAGACATAAAGACCTTTGCTACTTTGTGAAATATCCTTTTTATCTCGCAAGCATGCCTTTAGCCATTTTAATCGACGTTTTAATTCTACTTGTAGAGTAAAAATTGTTTGTTGGATGTGCTGACAGTTGTGCTTTGGTATTCCGGTACTACATATATAGTACTTATATAACGCTACGCAGATTTGTTTTCAACTTTGATAAAGTATATTATACACTAAATACAATAATATTGTTACAATACAATACAATAATAACACAGTTATTCGACACGCACAACTAAGAATGGCAGAATGCATAAAAATGCAACAGCTCACCGAACGGGCGAACGAGAACGCAGTGGTTGGTGACGTCAGACCCCAGCTCGCGCTTTTGAAGTTGTTTGAAACGGAAATTTTGCGCGCGGAACTTTGATCAGTTATTGTACGTACACCATTCATTGTTAAGACGTAATATTTTGAATATAACATTTTTAAACATAAATTAACAATTTTATGCAAACATATTTTTATGTGCAAGTTCCCTATTACAGGTGCAACTGAAAAATGAGTTGCCAGCTTTGAGATGTGGTGTTATCGAAGAATGTGGAAAATATCATGGACACAACACGTAACAAAAAGAAAACATTAAGAAAGATGAAAAAGGAAAATAAATACAGACTCAACACCACAAAGGAAAGAAAAATGAGCTACTTTGTTCATATACTAAGAAATGAAAAATCAGTTGACGCGATTGGTTATCCAAGGAAAATGGAAGGAAAAAGAGGACTGAGGAGACGATGCACGGCTTAGTTGAAAAATTGAAAGCAGTGGAGTGGAAAAACAACAATAGAACTCTTCAGAACCGCAGCAAACAGAGTAAAATGGGCCGTGATGATCGCCAATATACTTAAACGATGAGGCACACCAAGAGGAAGAAGAAGATGTACGAAGGATCTTATTTTTATGATCAATGAGATAATCAACAAAGGTTATTAAGAGGACGACAAACATACCTAGCTTTTCTAGGCATTTAATAGACCGGTCTAGTCAGACGCAAAAATACGAGTGAGGTTACAATAATTACCATCAAGCTGAAAATTGGCAGGATTGTTCAAAATACCATCATAAATGAAATCTAAAAAGTCCTCATAAATCCGACCCGAGCTAAAAAAATTACGCGGGGTCAAAGGTCACCAAATATGGTTTTTAGCGATTTTCGGCGAAACGGTAAGTTAAATCATAAAATTAGTACTAACAAAAAATGTAGATTAGATAATTATCTATAAAAAATATCTTAATACTTTTTTTCGTAAGAGCCACCGTTTTTGAGATACAACGATTCAAAGAGTTGAAAGAGTTCTAATCGTCATAATATGTATTAGTACACCACGTATATACATCGCTGAAGCTGTAATACAAGTAAACATAATATTCCAGGGGTGGCCAAGCTTCTTGATATTCCGAGCCACTTTTCCGAAGTTGAAATTTTTCGCGAGCCGCAATTAAATATCTACGTATTCAAAAATAAAACTTTTTGAACAGAACTACATTTATTGAAAACAGAAATAAAATTACGCAATATTATCTAAAACTGAATTACATTTGTTTTCCTTCTTTTGACAATTTTTTTAAATTTGGTGAATAATTTGTGGCAGCACTTCTCAGTAATTATTTTTGAAGCCGCGTAAAATGACTAAAATGTATAATCCAAATTACAAATTATATCCGTAGCAATAGTTAAGCCGGTCACTCACGATACTGCGGCGTCGTTCAATTTTGTCGAATTCAACTAATTGGCAACAATTTTGATCGTGTGTGACCGTTCATCCAACAAAATTGTTACACTTTTACCACAAAGAGACTGGCCTATCTGCTGCAGTACTGCAGAATTGATATCATCGATGGTTTTATTGAACGACACCGCAGTACCGTGAGTGGTCGACTTCAAAATCGGTCTTGAGTCGGTTGATTACTGACTTTTATGTCGCGCCACTCTTAATGTTCGTTCGGGATATTTTCGATTGTCATATCATTTTTAGCTCGGATGGAAATGGAATTTGTTATAAAGTAGCATTTAGTCTTTCATATTTGTTGTCAGTGATTTAAAAACATTTTGAAACACATATGGAACCATAATAATTTTTTAAAATAATAACACAAAATTGAAAATGAACTCGGGTACATTTATCGAGAGCCACAAGCAATCCTTCAAAGAGCCGCATGTGGCTCGCGAGCCGCAGTTTGGCCACCCCTGTATATTCTATCGGTCAACTTAACTTATATTACACATAATATTATAAGATATTATAAATGTTACAGCTTGCAGTCTACCGAGGGATGCAATGTATAAACTTTATTACAGTGCCAACAAAAAATCTTTACAAGGTGAATGTAACGCGAAAATAAGAATTATTATTTCAATTTTACGGCTTATTCCCAACAAAAACAGTTAATTGATATGAAAAAGTATTAACTTATAATAATTCTTCTTACTTATGCGTCTTATTCAATTTGTAAAGATGGGTTTTGTCGGAATAAACAATGGCTATCGGTACGTCGGCTAATCTAATCACCCTACTTATTCTTTTCTCAGAAGGGTTTGAACATAATAATGAAAGCAACTTTCTAGGCAAAATGTTTATTGCTAAGTACTAATAAACATTTCAATATACAATAAACTTTATGCAAATTTAGTTTGTTTACTATTATGCAAATTACACCGTTATCTTCCTGGGTGGCGAAATCCTTCAGGTAGATGACACCCTCGAGGTATTAATTAGTCTGGAGTACTACTACGGAGTGAAAATACGTGTTAAACCTAATTTTACTTGAATGTGCTGAAGTTTAAAAAAAAACTAATTCAACTCCACAAGAAGTTATTTCCAACGGAATTAGCTTTCTTCTCTCTATGTATGGAGGGCCTAAAAAAACTACGTGCTTAGATAAGTTTCGATATGCATGTTACTGTAAAAATACTCGAAATAAAAAATAAGTGCAATGATCTTGTCTTCCTCCAACCTCAGCGACTGCTCATCAATATCTTTTTCGGGTATATTACCTCTAGTTCAAGTGTGGCTTGGTTATCAGCTAGATCCAAAAGACTGGGGATGGAAATTAGTCGACAGTTCATTAGAAACAATTCAAACTTTACTCCCACCTGCGCCGGAAAAACTGCCGAACACAATTTTTTGCAATTGTAAAAAGGGACGTAGCGCTAAATGTGGTTGCAAAAAAGTTGGACTGTTTTGTTCGATAGCATGCACTAATAATAATTGTCAAAACCGGTCGTGCTACAATGTTAAATCACCAACAATTGAGGATTCATTTGATTCTATTGAGGAGCGATGCGATGTGTCATTATTGGGGCAATTTACTTACACCCAGGATGAACAAGAAGAAGAAGAACTAAAGGTGAAGAAGAGGAAGAACAAGGAGAAGAGGAAGCAGAAGTATTAGAAAATTATGAAGCAGTTGGATAAATTTTCCTTTTTTTAATTTATACCGCTTTTTATAACTTTTATCATTTTTAACCCTTGCCAATATCAATTTTTCAGTAGCTTCAAATTAAACAGAATCATAACAGATCTGTGGAATAGGCCTGCTGGGGAAACCACGTTAAAAAAACGCGCTAAGTACACTACCTCAAATGTGGTGTGGAAACGTGTGCGCATATTATGACGATTACAACTTTTTGAATCGTTGTATCTCAAAAACGGTGACTCTTAGGAAAAAAAGTAATGACATTATTTACAGATAATTATCCAATCTACATTTTTGGTTAGAACTAATTTTATGATAAAACTTACCGTTTCGCTGAAAATCGCTAAAAACTATATTTGGTGACCTTTGACCCCGTGTAAATGTTTTAGCTCGGGTCGGATTTATGAGGACTTAGATTTCATTTATGATGGTATTTTGAACAATCCTGCCAATTTTCAGCTTGATGGTAATTTTTGTAGCCTCGAATGTGTAAGTTGACCGGAGTATAATATAATTATACGAGTTATTCAGTCATTATACAAGATCACGAAAAATTGCATAAAAATATTATATCAGAAGAGTTCACAACGAGGGATGCAAGACAAAGGGAAGTTGACTTTATTATTTATTAAGTAAGTTCATGGATGACATCACAAAAAAAAACAAAAACTAAGCCATTAGCCAAGGTGTATAGGATATAGGACATAGGGTACTTAAATCTACAAAAAAAAAAACATAGACATCAGATTGCAGATGATGTAGCAATACTAGCATCATGAGAAGAAGAGATCCAAAGACGTGTAACAATATGGACCAAAGCTTTAAACAAATAGGACATGAACATCAACAAGGTGAAATAAAAAGTGGTGGTCATAGCAAAAGACAGAGTGAACATATAAGTTCAGATTGAAGGAATACAAATTAAACAGGTGAAAACGTTTGAATACTTAAGAATAACAATTGAAGAAACTGGCAGACAAGAAGTAGAGATAAATAAAAGGATAGATAAAGCGAATAAAATATAAGAGGCCATAGGAAGCACAATCATCAACAAGAAAGAAATAGCGAAACAATATCTTACATGTGAGTGAGCTTCTTCTTCTTCTTCAAGTGCCATCTTCGTTCCGAAGGTTGGCGATCATCAGGGCTATACGTATTTTCGAAACTGCTGACCGAAACAATTCGTTGTTGCTACAGCTATACCATTCCCGT